>NC_082641.1:156304526-156478592 GCF_028023285.1 Balaenoptera ricei | reverse complement strand
GATAGGGCTAAATTTTCATTACAATGTAGATGGGAACATTAATATAAAGATGCTGCTTTCCCCCAACTCTGTGAATTTAGTGTAATCCCAATAGGAATATTCTTGACACGTGCCCAAATGACGTTGCAGTTTCTTTGCAAGAAGAACAGTGCGGGAACACTTGTTTAAGCAGCTCATGATATATGTGTTTCAAACCCAGTGATATTAAAATCTGTGGTACTGGCACAGTAATAGATAGCTAGATTGATGAGACAGAATAGAACCCAGAAATAATATAGTTTTAAGCATATGATACATGTTTGGGAATAATCGCCATCTATTTGGAAAACAGTACATAGTTACATCAAATTAAGTTCTAGATGAAATAGCTACTTGTTAAAAAATAACAACACTAGAAGAGAATGTAAGAAAAAGGTTTTAATACAATCTTGAGACAGGAAAGAATCTTTTATTGCCATAGCAAGAGGCTTAAACCATTAAATTTGTATATGTTAGAAAATACAGGTAACAGAAGCTAAAATGGTAATTTGGAGTAAAGCTTTGTAACATGTGGCTTGACTGTTTTGTTTCCAGAGTGACAAGGTGCTAGAGGCACTCGGCACAGCCTTTCTTTGCTCATTACTCAACAAACATCCATTGAGCTTCTAGAATGTATGTGACCCTGGGATACACGCTGGGTATACATTTTTCATGTCAGAACACATGGTCTGTGCCCTCCTAGAACTTAAAAATCTGGTGAGAGACAATAAACATAATTATGAGAGGAAATAAATTAGTTGAGTCTAATTATGTTGGGAGAGGGGATAAACAGGGTAAGTAAGCATCTTTGAGGAGGTGCCCTTTAAGGGAGATCTGAAGAAAGTTGAAAGAGTCTTGCTGAGCATTTGGGTAAAATCATTTCATGAAGAAGGTTAACAGTTTCAAAGGCCGGATGAGAAGTTTTCAGGAGACAGCAAGGAGACTAGAGGACAAAAGCATATTGTCTAAGGGGAAAACAGGCATGAGATGAGAGGTTGAAGAGGTAGCCAGGGCCAGAGTCATTCATTGCATTCATCAGATATTTATTGGGCACTAACCCATGTGCAGAGCACAAGGAAATATAGTAGCAGTGAACAAAACAAAAATCCATGCCCTCTAGGAGACAAAGCACTTGGCTTCAGGATCCCTGCAGGTAATGCAACAATTTTATTCAAAGTGCAAGAGAAAACTGCACCAATGTTTAATCAAGGGAGTGATCTAGTTTAGCTTTTAAAATCTACTCTGGCTGTGTTGAGAATAAATGGGGGAGGGAGAATTACGAGTGAACAAGGAAGTCTAATAAAGAACTTAACAACTCTAGGTTGGGTGAGTGGTGACTTGAAATGGCTATTGTGCATTATATCACTAGTGTGTCAAGAAAGGCAGAAAGAATTGAGAGCTGGCAACACTGGGATATCCATAGGTTTTCTTATTATTGGATTATTGTCCATCTTTTTAAAAAGCGGGTTTTCATCAGTTCCAAGACTCATAGTTTTCCCCATCTCAACAGTATGAAATTGAGTTAATAAGTCTTATCCTTGATGGCATCTTAAAATCTCTGTCAGCAAGGCCACAGTCCTGCTTGATTTGTTTGCCTGTGTACTCACAAACAGTTAACAGCTGCTCATTTTAGTCAATGTTGTGAGTATTGTTGCTATTTCTCATGTTAACTTTAGCTGTTGTTTAGTATATCTTCAGTAATATTATGCTGTGAACCAGCATTGAAACAATTATTGGTATGGAGAAAGTTATAAAACAGTTCAAAATGATATATGATTAAACTTTATGGTTAAATAAGTAAAAAAGGGTCTTGCAATCAGTATAAAATAAAAATTCTGAATGATAGAAGCTTGGGTCATGGTTTATTTGGAGGCATTTCCTTCTTTTCTTTCCAACACATTAAACAGTGGTTTACCTTACAATCAGTGGCATCTTAGATTTGATGAAATACAGTAACATTAAAATGGCATTCATATCCAGGAACATTTGTGATTAGTTTTCCATTTTGTTTATGAACATGATTCTGGAGATAGCAGGTAAATAATTCCCCCAAATAAAAGCCAAAGAAGAAAAACAAAAATTAAATTAAGCATTATATTTTCTGTTTGTACTGAAATTACATTGTTACGTGACTTATTGTTAGATTTTGTATTGTTTACTGGAGTGCCTTTCCTTTGATGGATAGAAGCGTGAAGACACCTATTGGACACATACTGAACTAGAGTCAAGACGTGGTTAGTGCCTGGGGCCAGGCATATGGAGTTTTAACAGGCTTTACAGGTGATTCCGTGATACACCAAAGTTTGGTTCTCAGTCTGTTGGCAGAACATACCTGAATTGGCTATGGAATTTTTGGATTGGCTATCCATATGCATACCAAGCATTGTCTATAGGCTGAATAAATATTTCAGTTCTATATGTGCTCCTGTTTTTTTGAAATGTAGATCCTATTGTGATGAATAAAATACTAATTTGTTGGGAATTCCCTGGCGGTCCAGTCGTTAGGATTCTGCGCTTCCACTGCAGGGGCCACGGGTTCGATTCCTGGTCGGGGAACTAAGATCCGCATGATGCACAACATGGCCCCCCAAAAAAAAAAAAAATTAAAATACTAATTTGTTTTAAAACATTTACACGTATGTTAATTTTGGTCTCTATAATATTTTAGTCAACAAACCTTGTTTAGTGCAACTGCTCTCATGTTAAGATTTGCAGCAGTGTTTGAGGTTTAAAAGCCCTACTCTTAATCTACAGATTCAATGCAATCCCTATCAAACTACCACTGGCATTTTTCACAGAACTAGAACAAAAAATTTCACAATTTGTATGGAAACACAAAAGACCCCGAATAGCCAAAGCAATCTTGAGAACGGAAAACGGAGCTGGAGGAATCAGGCTCCCTGACTTCAGACAATACTACAAAGCTACAGTAATCAAGACAGTATGGTACTGGCACAAAAACAGAGATATAGATCAATGGAACAGGATAGAAAGCCCAGAGAGAAACCCACGCACATATGGTCACCTTATCTTTGATAAAGGAGGCAAGAATATACAGTGGAGAAAAGACAGCCTCTTCAGTAAGTGGTGCTGGGAAAACTGGACAGGTACATGTAAAAGAATGAAATTAGAACACTGCCTAACACCATACACAAAAATAAACTCAAAATGGATTAAAGACCTAAATATAAGGCCAGACACTATCAAACTCTTAGAGGAAAACATAGGCAGAACACTCTGTGACATAAATCACAGCAAGATCCTTTTTGACCCAGCTCCTAGAGAAATGGAAATAAAAAGAAAAATAAACAAATGGGACCTAATGAAACTTCAAAGCTTTTGCACAGCAAAGGAAACCATAAACAAGATGAGACGACAACCCTCAGAATGGGAGAAAATATTTGCAAATGAAGCAACTGACAAAGGATTAAACTCCAAAATTTATAAGCAGCTCATGCAGCTCAATATCAAAAAAACAAACAACCCAATCCAAAAATGGGCAGAAGACCTAAATAGACATTTCTCCAAAGAAGATATACAGATTGCCAGCAGACACATGAAAGAATGCTCAACATCATTAATCATTAGAGAAATGCAAATCAAAACTACAATGAGATATCATCTCACACCAGTCAGAATGGCCATCATCAAAAAATCTACAAACGATAAATGCTGGAGAGGGTGTGGAGAAAAGGGAACCCTCTTGCACTGTTGGTGGGAATGTAAATTGATACAGCCACTATGGAGCACAGTATGGAGGTTCCTTAAAAAACTAAAAATAGAACTACCATACAACCCAGCAATCCCACTACTGGGCATATACCCTGAGGAAACCATAATTCAAAAAGAGTCATGTACCAGAATGTTCATTGCAGCTCTATTTACAATAGGCAGGACATGGAAGCAACCTAAGTGTCCATCAACAATGAATGGATAAAGAAGATGTGGCACATATATACAGTGGAATATTACTCAGCCATAAAAAGAAATGAAATTGAGTTATTTGTAGTGAGGTGGATGGACCTAGAGTCTGTCATACAGAGTGAAGTAAGTCATAAAGAGAAAAACAAATACCGTATGCTAACATATATATGGAATCTAAGGAAAAAAAAAAAAAAGGTCATGAAGAACCTAGGGGCAAGACGTGAATAAAGACACAGACCTACTAGAGAATGGACTTGAGGATATGGGGAGGGGGAAGGGTAAGCTGTGACAAAGTGAGAGAGTGGCATGGACATATATACACTGCCAAACGTAAAATAGATAGCTAGTGGGAAGCAGCCGCATAGCACAGGGAGATCAGCTAGGTGCTTTGTGACCACCTAGAGAGGTGGGATAGGGAGGGTGGGAGGGAGGGAGACGCAAGAGGGAAGAGATATGGGAACATATGTATATGTATAACTGATTCACTTTGTTATAAAGCAGAAACTAACACACCATTATAAAGCAATTATACTCCAATAAAGATGTTAAAAAAAAAAAAAGAAGGTGTCAGATATGGGGATATATGTATATGTATAGCTGATTCACTTTGTTATAAAGTAGAAACTAACACACCATTGTAAAGCAATTATACTCCAATAAAGATGTTTAAAAAAAAAAGCCCTATTCTTTAACTAGGTTCTAGGCCAGGAATTTTGGCTGTAACATGTCTGAGGAATGCCCATCTGTATCTTTGGCAGTTGTCAGGTAAAAGCAGAGGAGGTTAGAGGGAAAAAAAGAGAAATAAACGTATATAGAAAAAACAGAAACTTTGGACAAAGAGTAGGAAGAATTAAAAAAGAAAAAGGGTCCCTAGTTAGTTTTCCCTTTGCTAGTGATTTTGGAAAGTGTGAACAGTTGCATCGCATAACTTACTGATTCAGGTTATCCTTCCTCATCTTTTTTTTTTTGTTGTGTCATTTGTACCTCATTTCCATTTTGACAGGAAGATATGTTTTCTCAGAAGCATGCTGTTACTTGAGATGGTAAAGGGTCAAAGTGCAGTGCTGTCTGACAATGGCAGAGTTGAGGTACAGGAGGAGTAGTGAGGGTTCCTTCTTCACTTCTCCGTGTGGAGTACAGTAAGCCCAGAACTTGTGTGGAGGATTGAAATCTGCTGAAGGGACGTCTAGCCTTGAACCAAGGGTGCTGGAGGCTAAAACCTGAAACTTGAAAGAAAGAAATTTCAGACATAAGTACTACTTTTCAGTCACAAATGCTCCTTTCTCTCAGTTGTGTAAGTAAATGTTGACTTACTTTTAAAAAGAAAGAAACTACTAACAACGGAGAAATTTTGTTCCTAACTTGTTTGTTTTCTTTCTCTAGTCATTATTCTTTATTAAATCAGTGAGAGGAACTGAACACGTTTTCTACCGTGTACCACAGTTGACAATATAACAAGATCCAGATAATTCTACCTGTATGAATCTCTGAGCTTTCTTTAATTTGTGTAGAGTGAAAATTTTCAGGCTAAAAAGAGCGAAATAAAGCAAGCACTAGCACATTCGACTTCTTACATTTGTCTGAATGGTACATTCTTTTTTATTCGCAGAGTCCTCTCCCTTTATTAACGGTGCAGGAGTCAGAGGCTCGATGTGCTCTCTGGGAAAGGGGAGTTGGTCAGCCCACTGACTGCAGGATGTGTTCATAATGAGCTTTAATGCGCAGGCCTTTGAATGGAGATCTGTTAGGACTGATAGGTTTTACAAGCTCTTAACAGGAAAGCTTTATGCCTGCGAATGGTTTAAAGTGCACCCTAGTTCCTTAGCAGAAGAGGATTTTTTTTTTATTCAAATGGATTTCTTTCCTTATATATTGCTGATATGCTTGCTAGAGTTTAAAATGAAATTGTAATAGTTTCACTGTAAAGCATTTGGAAATTTCCCTAATATCTGTGTGCCCAATTTATCACCTGTTTACAGTGTAGGGAGTAGACTCAGTGTGGACAGACTGGAGGCTGGGGGGTAACTGATGAGTTTGTTGTTTTAATGCAGGTGAGAGGTGATTATGGCCTGAACTAATGTGTTCAGATTTTGTCCTGGATTAATGTGTTCTGCATTTTACTGTCTTAATGAAGTGTTTTATCTTGCAGGGGTTAATTGTGGATTAACTCGATCCTTAACGAGACTTGCTTTTACACTCTGTTGGCTCTAGTCTAGGTAGCCTTCCCTCCAGGGCTAGACTGTCTCTACTCCTAAGACGTGACCTTTCTGGTGTCTCTGCTCAGTGCCTCTGATGTTCTCTCCACTCTGGCTCTTTGGAGCTTGAATTCTTCCCAGCCCCATGTGCGTTCAGGTAGTTGCTCAACTCATAGCTCTCTGGTAGTTGTTCTTTGACACTGTGGAGTCTTTCCCTGTACATGCAGGCTTAGTATTTGGTCAAAGACTCCAGGGGACCCCTGTCAGATCAGACACTGCTGCTTTTCTGGCTAGCTTCTTCCTCTGTGTCATTCTGCTCTGTACATTTCTCCTGTCTTTGGGACTCTTACCCACTGATCTGTCTTCTGAGCTCTGCGGGACTGCTGTTTTCTGTTTGGTCTTCCTCTCCCTGCATCACATATTGGATAGCAAGTCCGGACCATAACCTTGTTAGTTTCTCTTCTCTCAAGGATCATACTCCTGTGCTGCTTGTTTTCCAGCGTCTGAAAACAGTTGCTTTATGCATTTTTGTCTAATTTTAACATAGTTTATGACAGGAGAGCTAGTCTTCTGTCTGTTATGATCAGATTGTGTTGACCTTGTAGAGGGTGAGAAGTAAATAGGAAACTCGTTGAAGGATTGAAAACAGACTATTGCCGTGATTTGTTGATGCTTTATCTAGAGTACACCATTGCTTTCTTTAAAATGGACAGAGGAAATGAAAGGAACTTAACTCGAGGCTGTTGTAGTAATCTAGGCTGAAACTAGACTGGAACTGGAGTGAAATGATAAATTCAAGAAGTCTTTTGAAGCTGGAACAATTAGGACCTGCTCTAGAAGGTGGTAGGAAGTGAAGATGTGGGAGGAATGAAAGGAGACACTGTGCTGTTTGGCTTGAACCACCGGGAGGGTAATGCCATTTAAGGAGATGGGCAAGACTCATCAGTCTTCAGAGGAGGGGCTAGGTTAAAGAGGAGAAAATGACGAGTTTTGTTTTGGATGAAATAAGTTTGAGTGACCTAGTAAACATCTATATACATGTCAAATGGGCAGAGCAGAGGGCAGGGCTAGAATTTCACCAGCACTGTTCAGATGGAAAATATCCATCTGTATTCTCTGCCATCGCTAGGGGCTGTACCAGGGTACTCTGGAAGTACTGGCTGACTCAGAGACATTCCCAGAATCTGACAAGAAAATAGCCTGAGGAGGTCTGGTAACTTCAGGGTGATCCTTGAAGACCCGAAACTGTGATATTCTGCCATCTCCTTCCTTCCTTTCTGATCCTGAACGCACTGACATTTGGATTGAAAAAAATAGCTATGTTTTTCTGCCATTTGCTACCTGTAGACTGTTTAGGAAACTTGTTCAGCAGTCTTACCTTCTTTTTTTTTCTGATTGTAGCCCCTCTGGAGAGAGATTTCCATCGTAGGTAGCCCGGTGGTTGTTGCTCTGGGGGAGGATGCTGTGCAAAGGAGGTTGTCCACACAAATGCTTTCAGTTGTTTTGTGCAGTGTGGACTGTGGCTACTTTGATTCCTCCTTTTTCTTTTTTTTTAAATAAATTTATTTCTTTTTGGCTGTGTTGGGTCTTCGTTGCAGTGCGCGGGCTTCTCATTGCGGTGGCCTTTCTTGTTGCGGAGCACGGGCTCTAGGCGCGCGGGCTTCAGTAGTTGTGGCTCATGGGCTCTAGAGCGCAGGCTCACTAGTTGTGGCGCATGGGCTTAGTTGCTCTGCGGCATGTGGGGTCTTCCCGGATCAGGGCTCGAACCCGTGTCCCCTGCATCGGCAGGCGGATTCCTAACCACTGCGCCACCAGGGAAGTCCTGATTTCTCCTTTTAAAAAGGGACTCTTTCTAATCCCCTTTTTGGATTGTTTGGAGTTCTGATAATACGTCTTGGAGTCCTGTGGAAGAGCGACACACAACCTGGGGATGTGCCGGAGCTTCACCTCTTGTGGTGGCTGGGGTCTGTGTGACTTACCGTGTATAACCAGGTGTGCAGAGACGGGGACCCTCCTGTACCCCTTAGCCTGAATGCAGTCTGTGTGCTCCCTGGTCCACAGGGAAAGGTCAGGAAGACAGAAAGTGGATCAGAATGTCTTACAAGGCCGGGGTAGTCATCTTTGCATGTAACTACTACTCCCTTGCCTCTCCACTCCCCTGTTGAAAAAATGAGAGTGAAAAGGAGGACACGTACTCTCTTTTTTGCTTCTCTTGTATAGGAGATGCATCGGAGATTTGAGAATGCCCCCGATTCTGCCAAAACTAAAGCTCTGCAAACTGTTATCGAAATGAAGATGAGAACTTCCTAAGGAATCTTATGTGTCATTTCACACTTTAATGTGTGAGTTTAAGAAAGTGGTATGTAATAATAGTTCACTCATTTTGTAGACTGAGAAGAAATAGTAAGACTTAATGAAAATGACACGTTAAAAGAACTTCAGTTTCGTTTCCTCTTGTCCAGCATTTCTTGGAGTCAGCTGTTCTCAAACCTTTTGATATCAGGGCCCCTTATTCTCTTAAAATGACTCATTTCATTTGTTTTTAAGAAAATGTCCACCAAATACCAAGTTTGTGTGTCAGTTCTTCTCTCGAGTTAAGAATAGGGTTCCGTGAAAAAAGTACCTGATTGGGCTTGCAGCTCACAGAGCACCCAGTGCTGTCCTGGGAGCAGCGTCACACCCAGGTGCAGCAGCCGGGCCTGGCCCCTTCCTGTGTCGTCACACAGCATGGTACAGAGATACATACTCAAGGGCTGAGCATATGAAAAGTCACCAGGGACATTCCTAAGTGAGCCAGTGTTTTAAAAATGTTCTTTCTTAGTTTTCTTTTTTGTCTGAGAGTGCTGGCACTGAAGACTACACTGACGGCTAGCACGGTTTGGCGCTGTTGTCCAGAGGCACGAGCGCTTTTGCCTGTCCTTTATACCTTTAGTGCATGTGTTAACACAGTGGAAAAGGCACATAAAGTCATAGTATTATTATGAAAATAGTTTTGACTTCTCAAAAGGGCTAGGAGGCACCCCCAGGCTTTCACGGACTATACTTTGAAAACTTCTGCTTTAAGTTACTGAGTAGTTAGAAATCTTTAGGCTGAACGTTATGGTGATTGGTGACTAAGCGCTTGCCTTCTGTGTTAAATTGCCTGGATTCAAAACCTGGCTTTATTTAACCAGTTGTGTGACATAGAACAAGTAACCTAACCTCTCCATACCTTAATTTCTTTATTGATAAATGGTGATAACAATAGTACCTATCCCATGGGTTCTTTTGTGGTTTAAATTAGTTAAAACAAGTAAAACACTTTAAACAGGACCTGGCACATAGTAAACATTCAGTCAGTGTTAGCTGCTATGCTATTATTATTTTTATTAACAACATATTCCTTCTTGCAAGAGCTAGAAGACTCTTACAGATAGGGACCCCTCCCTCTCCCCCTCCTGCCCTCTCTGTCTCTTTTTTTAACTTCTTTGTATCCCCTAAAAAATTTGACACGGTGTTTTGCATCATGTGCCTTCATTTAATATTTGTTGATGTGGCAAGAGTCTTTAGTTTTTGGTATATAAATAGTTTTATGTAAATAGATGCTTCTCAAGTACAGTTATCAGAATGGTTCTCTTAATTTAGAAGATTTCCTCTTAAAACTTTGTTTTTATTGTTGTATACATCTTTATTCTCACTGGGGAAAGGGTTTACCAAACAAATACCAAATTAGTGGATTCTGGGTTCTTTATAGTTAGACAATTCATAGTCTTGAACATAATCTTGTAAACAGCCTCTAGAAAGGTATAATTACATATTCACATTTCCCACAAGTTTATTGGTACATGTTATTTCCTGATCCCTGTTGGAACCTAAAAACACACGAGTGTACCTGTATTCACAGAATTATTTTGCTTGCCTTTTGATGGCACAGGGAAGTGTACTGGTTTTAACTGGCAGTAGATCTATTTTAAGTTGTGTTAACCTCCAGCCATTCTGCTAAGAAGCAAGAGACTGAGATTCTGGTGGCCCAGTGGGGTCAGGTAGATGTTATGTTGAAATTGCAGATGAAATAGCTGAGATGCTGAGAGTGTGGCATGAGCTTGAGAGGATCATGAAGACCTAGACTGGTCTTTGGGGGAAATGGGAAAGGAGGTGATGGTGGACAATAAAAGAGCCCAGCTGTCTTCAAGGTGACGTAATATTCTTTTCTCTCTCCTCCTCCTCTCCCTCCTCCTTTCTCCCACTTTCTTCCCTCTGCTTCCTTCTCCCTTCTCTAACTTCTTCTTTTCCCTTTAGCAGTGGAGGAGCAGGGAGGAATTACTGGACTGCTGTAGGGTTAGAGTTTTGCTGGGTAGATATGGCAGAATGACTGGGATGCAAGTGAATTGAGGGTGGAGGTGAAGGAGTAGTTGGGATGATGAGTCCAGGAATGTAGCCTGGATAGGAGGGAAGAGAATTCAGAATGGATGGACAGGTTGGGAGAAAATGTAGAAGTTAGGGAGGTGGAGGACTCTGTGAGATACAAGAGCAGCAGTTAATGTGAGTGACGGTGTGTCAGGCCTGGGAGGAGAGGCCTGGGTGATGTGGTCTTGTAAACTGGATAGCTAAAATGGACCGGAGGATGAAGGCGTTGGCATTACGGATGTCAAGGAATTCGGACATTGAAATCTTAGGATTATGGCAAGAGTGGCATTTGAAGGAGAGATCTATTGTCAGCCGGGTGCTGAAGACTTCTTCAGCGGGCGGGAGTGACGGGGAAGCCCCTAGATGGCAGCCGTGCAGAGGGAGAGTGAAGAGGAGTGTGAGCTTTAAATGGGAGCAGCATGGAGGAACCTGGAGGATGCCCACACTTGTCCCTGCCACTCTGTGATGCTGGTGGATTAGTGAACTTCAATGGAGAGCGTTGGGGGAAATTATATCCTTTGGGAAAGCCTGGGTTTACTTAGAGCAGGGAGACAACTTTTGAAAAAAAGTTGAGCATTTGGGAAATTTAACAAGGAAAAGAGGATTTCAGTGGACTCAGTGGGGTTGGTTGATTAATGATGGGAGACCCAGGGCTGGGGAAGTATAGAGTAGTAAGATGATAAAGAATTTATTTATTTAGTTATTATACGTTCTAGGAGTAAGAAGCCTCCTTGGAAAGGGCTGTCCTCAAATAAACCCAGCCTGAGTACTGGTCGGTGCTACAACTAGTCCAACATATCAGGCGTTAATTTTCTGGCCTCATCCCAGAAAGTAGCCTGGCAGGTTCTTTTTCTGCCTCATGGCTTTCAGAGCTGCAGTTATGGTCCCTTTTTAGGTGCAGATTTTATGGTGCATGATTTGATAGTGAGTGTCTGATTTGGTCAAGAGCTGCCTCTCTGTCTGTGTTGGGATTTTCAGATAGTGCATTTGAAGCCGTTTATTTGTTTATTCTTCATGGGCCGGGATAGCTTTAAACGAGTAAATCAAAATCCTGGTTTAGGTTTAGAGTGTCTCTGATTGTGTTAATTTAATATGTTTAATTTTGAACCAAATGTAAGTTTCATTTGAATAGATTTGTAAAAGAAAATTTTCGTTGTGTTATTTTTAAAGGTAATGCAATGCAAGTCAGAGGAGTACAGCCCTCGCCTCTCCCCCGAACCTAAAAATAGCTAGCTGTAAGTGTCTCATGATAAATCCTTTAACTCTTATCAGCATACTCTCAGATAACAAGGAAAGTCAGTCAAGACAGGCTTGAGGTAAAGTGAAAAGAGGAAGTCAGTCTCAAAATTTCTTCCTAAAGGAATGGTTTCTCTAAAATTCCAAATAAAATAAAGCTATACTGAATTTATGCTCTTTAAGGTCTTTACTTCTTAGGTGAATAAGCATATGCAACTATAGATGTAAAAGTATCTATTCTTTGTAGGAGTTTTTCTGTAATTGATGACATCTAAAGCAATCTGGGGATAAACTGGATACTGTGACAGACAAAACCAAGAAAATGAGTATAGACGGATGTTGTACGAGGAGGTGATATTCGTGGTGATGCTGATTTACAAGGACAGTGACGTTTCTTTTTAGAAATCATTATGAGATATTTGCAATGCATGGTGAAGTATAGCGAATAAGTAAGATTACTAATGCAGTAAGTAGCCTCCTCTTATCTGCAGGGGATAGGTTCCACGACCCTCAGTGGATGCCTGAAACCACAGATGGTACCAAAGCCTATATATACTATGTTTTTTCCTATACATACCTATGATTAATTTTATAAATTAGGCACAGTGTGTAAGGGATTAGCAACAGTAATTAATAGTAAAATAGAACAGTTATAACAGTATGCTGTGATGGAAGTTATGTGAATAGGTCTCATTTTCTCTCTCTCTCTCTCTCTCTCAGTATCTTACTGCACAAATCTAATGCCTTCTTCATCTAAACTAAGCACTTGTCATGCACTGTAGCCGTAACTTTTGCAGTTTGAGGTGGCACGAATTTCTTTTTCCTTCATCCCAATTTCACTGCTGGAAGATTCGTTCTGACTGTAGATCTTAGCAACCTCAGCATATGATTTTTTCTCTTAGTGAGAACTTCCACCTCTTCACTTAAAAGAAGCACCTTACAGCTTCTCTTTGTCAAATCTGAATTGCCAGCATACTACTCTTGTGCTTTGGGGACGGTATTAAATAAAATACTGTCACGTAAAAATGGTCACTTGAACACAAGCACTGTGATGCCAGGACTGTCCATCTGATAACCGAGGTGGCTGCCGTGAGTGCCTAACGGGCGCGGGTACACTGGACAAAGGGATGATTCACGTTCCGGTGGGACAGAATGGGATGGTGTGAGAGTTCATCGTGTTGATTGGAACAGCGGTGCACAGTTTAAAACTTCTGAATTGTTTTTTTCTGGAATTTTCCATTTGATATTTTCTGACCGCAGTTGACCTCAGGTAACTGAAACCACAGAAAGCAGAACCACGGAAAGTAAAACTGTGGAAAAGGCGGGACCACTGTGTGATAAAGTGTAACTGTTAACGTAATTATTCATCCCTTTGTTTTTCTGCAGTGGGACGTTATCAGATCTTTATTATTGTAGATAAGGGTTATACGCATTATTGTGTAAATCTTTGAAACCTTCTTACTCTTTTCCCCACTCCTTTGCGGGCAGAAATAAGCCTTTTAGGGGGGGTCAAGTAAAACGATAAAATATTATAGCTAGAAAAGGTTTTACTGTTAATATTACAGATGTTTTCACTAGAAGTTTGTTGACCATAAAGTACTTAGAAACTTTAACTAGTTTTCCATTGCTTCTACTTCTTTAGTTAATACTCTCAATTTTAATCAAAAGGGTGCAGAGGAAAGGATAGAGGAAAAATCATACTATAGATCTCAGTCTCAGTCCTCTCCACCATATGGCCATGAAGGATATATTTTAGAAGCAAGGCACCAGTTGCAATATTTCTACATATTTGTTTATCTTTATTAAACTTCACATCTGTAAAGACAGACTTGTGCAACCTCTCTGACTTTTTGCGAATACTTTAATGTCTAAATCTTCCTTTGTCCTCAGGATTCAAAAATTTCCTCTATGGAGCGTGGGCTCTGAGACTTGGAAGAGGAGATTCAGATGCTGAAATCGAACGGGGCTTTGAGTACTGAAGAACGAGAGGAAGAAATGAGGCAAATGGAGGTCTATCGGAGCCATTCTAAATTTATGAAAAACAAGGTCATGGTGTGTGATACCGTGATTTTTAAATGGGGTTTGAAAAATTGATGCATGTTCCTACTTCTTTAGTGATGATGGACCTCACGCTGTTTTATCAGGCTTCAGGGAAGAATACTTGTACCGTAATTCTTTCAGATAGAACTTTCCCAGAATTAAAGTCAGAATTACTGATGTTGTATAGTTATTTCACATTTCACTTCAAAGAAAATTACTTGTATGAGGCTAAGTGTGTATTATCACAGTTTAACATTTCATGTCTACCAGTACTTCTGAGGCGATTAGTAGGATTACATCCAGATGAGTTTTTCTCACCATATGAAACATCGCGTTCTCTATGTGTTGTGAACAAATTTAGAAGTCAAATTCAGCCTAAGAGACTGAATCCACCTCCCCTTTTTTTTCCTGAAATGGCTTAAATAAAATCGTGTTTTCCCTTCAAACACAGTTCCCTAAAGGAAAGCCCTCTGCGCTCTCCCTTGGAGAAGACCCATGTGTATCAGGTTTATTGTTTCCCACGTGCACTTGGGGTGTATGTACAGTAGGATAGGCATCGCTGAGACATATCAGTCTGTATTATAACCTCAGTCACAGTATTCCTTCTTTAGAGCCAAAGGCATTTATTTTGATCCTATGAACTATTTTAGGCAAATTGGAGGACTTAGTTTATTACAGTTATCAGTTTATCAGGTCTGTGGTGTTTTAAAGATCATAATTTCAATTATAAAATATTAGCTAGAAAATAAGTGTTCCTCCCCCTCCCCCTGCCCCCCATATCCCAATTGTGTTAGTTCCCTAATTTCTCAGAAGTGAACACTGTTCCTTTAATGATACAGTTTCTGGCTTCTTTCTCTGATACCCATACCTGCATATAAGTCAGTAGAATATTCCTCTGTTATTTTAAGAATCTGTTATCAATGACTACGGCCAATTTCATGTAACTTTTAGAACTTAAAAATTCACATATCCAACTTTCTGTTAGTTTTGATTTATCATTCTAACTTGAGAACAAAATAAAATATCATCTCTGCTTCCCATTTGCTGATTAGCACATTTCAGTCCATTACCCTGTGAAAATAGTGAGCCCATCTAGGGTCCTTTGAAGAGGAAATTAGGGGAACAGATTTGATTGTGTTATATGAGTTATTGTTATTTCCAGTTACTGTTCTGGCTCAAAAGCAGATAATAAGAAGACCTAAGTTGACACATGAGTGAAAAAGAATAACAGTGTCGTGACAGGTAGAGCAACTGAAGGAGGAGCTAAATTCGAAAGAGGCTCAAGGGGAGGAGCTGAAAAAGAGAGCGGCTGGTCTTCAGGCAGAGGTCTTTGCCGAAACATTTACCCTTTGCGTGCAGTGATCCCACAGTGGGACCCTGCTGCTCTGGCTCTGGGTGCTCACACTTTCACTCTGTGGTCGGCAGCTTTGCCTGGGACTAGCACTGACCAGCCTGCTCTGCTCTTTAACTGACTCCTGTTCACCGGTTTGACCCACGTGCCACCCTGTGTGCAGCGAGCCCTCATGTGCTCTGGAAGCCCTGTCCCTGGTTTTTTATTGTTGCTTTGTCACTGTGTGGATGGTGCTTCAAAGCTGTTTTTTCTCGACTCCTTTCCTGTTAACCAGAAACTTGTTGATTTATGTGAATGGTCTCTTTCTCTTCTTAGGTACAAAGAATGTGCAGATGTTCTAGGTCCATCACCCAGGGTTTATTTGAGTCTGATTTCTTGAGTGAAGTGCTTTACCTTCATATGTAGACATCATCTTTAAGTCCCCGATAGGTGATTTTGCAACAAATTTTACTTTCTTTGGAACAGATGTATAGAAGTGATTAGCTTATTTAGTTATCTGGTCAGTTAGAAGTAGCGTGAAACTTAAAGTCTCTAAATCTATTCAGTAGCTCAATCATCTGTCTAGAGAACTTGAAATTCCATTTCAAACTGTGATAAAATGATTATAATAAAATAGCTGACACTTGAGTACTTACTATAAGCATTTTATAACCTACTAAGGTAGGTATATTCTCAACCCAATTTATGGATAAGGAAGCTGAGGTAACACAGTGGTGCTCAGGAAGCACAGTTAGTAAGAGGCAGAGTTTGATTTTTACACAAGCCATTTGGTTCCAGAACCTGTGCTGGTAAGCTCTGCACTCCACTGCCCTATACTAGGCTGTGCACGCATTTGTCTCACAAGTGTCAGGAAAAAAACTGCTTCTGAAAATTACGGTAGGATAAGACTGGAATGCAGCATTAAAAGAAAAAAAAAAAAAACCACTTGTGCTAATTTAGTGTGTTTGCTATTTATGGACCACTTTATAGTATAGATAGAAAAGTGAGATATTTTGTCTAAAAGGGTCCAATTTGGTTTGTTGTAACCATGTATTGTCTAGAGGAGAAGTTGATCTATAACTTTTTTTTGCTCAGCTAGTATTATTAATTTCTTTTTGTGTCGAACAACAGGCTAAACATTCTCTACATTTTTTTGGTTTAATCTGTACGCAGTACAGTGGCACTGGTTTGCTTTCTCCATCTTACTGATTAGGAAACCAAGGCTTAGAGAGGTAGTTACCCAAGAAGACACACTCGTTCGTTCTCACATGGGATTGACTGCAAAAGCCTTATGCTCCTAACTTTTAAGGAAAATTTGTGCTTCTAAACTCTTCTATTTAGGATATTTTCTTCTTTTTCTCAGTCTTTATGGTCAGTATAGCATTATTTGAGGATTATTTAGTAATGCAGATGATGAGGAAACTGAGATTTTATATTTATTTTTGATCACATGGTCTAGAGGTAGCTGGAAATTTGAGTAATCTTTAAGCCATAGTTCTTTAGCTGATGAGGTGAGAACATTTTGAACGTTTCTCCTGACTATTCATTCATACCACAAGTGCGTTTTTAGTGCATTCTGTTTGTTAGGGGTGGGATGTTGGTAAAGGGATGTCATGAAAGATGCTACACCATTACAGTATGTGGCAGCTCCTGGGTACGTATCTGTGTTACAGGATGGAAGTAGCTGCTGTTTACAGCTATCTTCCAGTGATGTCCTTAGCAGCTGCGAGTATTTTGCATACAGTGAGCACACAGAAATGTTTGTTGAATGAATGAATATTCTATTTGTAAGTAGAGATTTCATGCATATGAGAAAAATGCTTGTCTTCCTGATGAAACAGAACAGTAAATTATAAGTTTATTTTTAGTCCTCCTTAAAAGTAATTTTAATTACAGTAAAATTTATTTCATACTCTCTCATGGGAAATTGTTCTCAAAAACTTTGTCCCTTATGCCTAAGATTATTTCAGTCAAAATACTTTAGATACATTCAGCTTTTTAAAAAGTATTTTTTGTTTCATCAGTGGTACTGAGATTACTGACTTCTTGTGAAATTTATACTTCCAAGAGTCTATATTTTAGTGCATAGCTACCTTGCTTAGGCAGTAGATACAATGTAAAAACAGATATGATTTCTGTTAATTTGGCTTACATTTATAGCTACTTTATTTATTTATTTTAATTTTATTTTTGGCTGTGTTGGGTCTTCGGTTCATGCGAGGGCTTTCTCCAGTTGAGGCAAGTGGGGGCCACTCTTCATCGCGGTGCGGGGACCGCTCTTCATCGCGGTGCGCGGGCCTTTCACTATCGCGGCCCCTCCCGTCGCGGGGCACAGGCTCCAGACGCGCAGGCTCAGCAGTTGTGGCTCACGGGCCCAGCCGCTCCGTGGCATGTGGGATCTTCCCAGACCAGGGCTCGAACCCGTGTCCCCTGCATTAGCAGGCGGATTCTCAACCACTGCGCCACCAGGGAAGCCCTTGGCTTACATTTAGAATAAAAGAGTAAAAATTCTTAGAAACACGGTAGAAATGTAAAGGAGATGTTTGATGTTAAATGTTTTCTAAGTTAAGATGAGAAAAATTTCTGGGGGAGTGAGTGGCACCTGTTGATGTATGGATTACTCTGTCAGAGTAATTCAAATTTGATTACACATGTAGATTCTTAGAGAATGAGATTTTATGCGTTCTTTATTTAGGTTATATACTTTTATCCATTTAGTTGATATGACATGTTGTAGGTAATATAACTTTGTAGGTGGAATCTTTCTTTTAGGTCAGTACCCCTAACTCCTCAAAATTATATAATTTTTAGAAAGCACATGTTTATAATGCCTTATAACACTAAAGTGGCTTTTTAAGAAGGACTTTATGTACACTTTCATTTGAGAATGAAAAAAACAACAATGAAAAAATAAATGTGCAGCTTTTGAGTTTAAATAGCAATAGTAGGAAGTTTCTTTTTTCTTTCTGTATTCCATCTACACTAGTCCTGCTGTATGATTTGAAGTTTCTTATGACTTAATAAGATGAAAACTGCTTTAGTCGTGTTCAGATGCTTACTGCTGTCTCATAGTCATCTAAGTGAATTGGGATTTTTCTTCTTCCATTCCTTTTCTAATGGATTTCAAAAGTTTAGGGGAGACAATAAATGAAAACTGGAAATTTTGCTATTAGTTGAATAAGCTTTGTTTTTTTGGGGGGGGTGGTCAGCTAAGATTAGATGGTGCAAAAAGATGAATTGTGTCCTGTCATAAAGTTAATGCTGTATATCTTGACGTGGATCTGTCAAAGATCCAGATCAGAGGTGGTGGTTTTATTTCTTTTTTCCTTACACTGCTTTTTCTTCTTCTCTAGATTGGTCAGGTGAAGCAGGAGCTGTCCAGAAAGGACACAGAACTACTAGCCCTACAGACAAAGCTAGAAACACTCACCAACCAGTTCTCAGACAGCAAGCAGCACATTGAAGTGCTGAAGGAGTCCTTGACTGCTAAGGAGCCTCGAGGGCTGCCATCCTGCAGAACGAGGTAAAAGGAGTTGTGGGATTTGCACGGAGCCCATTCCTTGGCACCTTTTCTTGTGTGTTACCTGTGCACTTCTTGTTGTGTTGAGATACGGGAGCTATGAATAATGTTACGATGGATTCTTTAGCGATGTGGTCAGTTATAGTACTAAACTATAACCATCTTGTTTCTATTGTTCTTGTATCTAACAAATTAAACCGGTGCAGTTAATATATATTTTTGATACTTCAGACTTTGACTAAGTCTGTGCTTCTAAGTAGACTTTAAACTAATGTTATGAAATGAAACGATAGTTGTAAAAGCATTTGTTTTCACCCGTGGTAAATCTTTCAGTCATGAATGGGAGTGAGCTTGGTCAGCCTGTGTTGGGTTATTAAGTGTCCTTAATTTTTGGTATTATGAATAGCTTTAAGTAGGCAAACTGTGGAATCTAGAAATGTTTGAGATAAATCTTGTTTTGAACTGCAGATTATTAGACATGTGCCTTCATGTCCTGTTTGAAAATAAAGTTAGCATTTTTAGAAATATTAGAAGATTATCTAGTCTGCCAGCCTTGATTAGAGGTAGGAACACACTAAATAATTCCAGGCAGATGAGAATCTCTCATATTTGCAATGAGAAGGAATTGATGATGCTATTTGGATTTACTGTCTTAAGGAAAATATTTTCTAAAGATCTCAATGAAATAGAGAATTTAGGTAGGAATAGGTAAGCAGTTCTGCTCTATAGAAGAAAAATAAAGCGTATAGTATGGATTAATTTTTTCTTTTCTTTTCAAGAACAAGGTAATAGATAAATAAAGGCATAGTGTAATGAAGAAAGGAATGGGTAGTAAAAAGAAGGCATAAAAACATCTTAGACCCAGAAGTTCAGAATCTTCAAGCGAGGGGGAATGGGAAAATGACCAAAATGTTTCATGTAGTATTTTATTTTTTTACAGTTAGGGATTTTGTTGAAAATGAGAGATTTGGATGATGTATTTATAATTTTCCTTACAACTTATACTTTTTCTATTTTGATCACGTTTCATTTTATCATGATACCTCAGAGGGATATTTTGGGGTAGATAAGGCTCTGGCTCTGGAGTCACAGTTACTGAGTGTGAACTTCAGTTTTACCACTTGCTACCAGGTGCAGGGTCCTGGGCACATTACTTAAGTTCATTGTGCCTCGTTTTACACCTGTAAGATGAAGAGGAGTTCCTGCCTCATTAGGTTGTTAGCATTAAACTAATTTATTCACTCCTAGTGCCTGGCACATAGTAAGGTCTTTGTCTGTCAGTTATTGGCATCCTTCTAATTCTTGTAATACTATCAGCTAATATATGTAAACTGTTAAAACGGTAAGAGAACATTGTTGCTTTTCTTTTCATTGGCATAAATTTTATGTAGAAGGTCTGCTATTTAACATTTTTATCAAGCTAAATTAAGGTTTATTCAGGGAATTGCAAATACAGAATTATCTGAAAAATGTTACCTGCAAATTTATTAATTTGTGGCTTTATTAGAGATTTTCACATCAGTGCCTGGTATGAATGCAGTACTACAAAAGGGTCAGAAGAGGGCGCCAGTGTTTTGGAGCTGAGCCTGTTGGCAAGTGCTGCTGTGATAGTTTTGGATGGAGGTGGCAGGTGTGGGAACCAGGGAACCAGGCAGTTGGTTAATGATAATGCAAACACTTAAAAGCTTGTCACAGTCTAATAGATGACTTCTTCCCCTTGGCAACCCATCCTTCTCTTTGTACCCCCCTCTGAAATAGTGTTCTTATTAGCTAGGTCTCACACAGATGGGCTTGTGATTGGTTTCTTGTACCATAGAGAACAAAGACTGTATTTGTGGTCATTCTTGGATGGTTTTTATATTTGTTTTTAGGACTAACTGAGTTTCAGCAATTACCCCTGTAAGTTATTAGGACTACTGCTCAAATATAAGGGTCTCATTCTAAAAGATAACAGTAGAAAAGCTAACTTCCTTTTGAATTTGGGGTGATTATATGAATGTTATATGCCTGTTTATCAGGATTTGCTATTTTTTCTTAAATTACTCTGGTGACACTTGACAAGGCTCACTTTTTCCAAAGCAGCTTTCTCCTGTTGGATCCCATAAAAGACAGTTTGAACCAGCTCTTTGAAAGTTCTCACCTATTTCTATAATTGCTATCTTTCTGTTCCTATAATTGCTCTTTTTTAAAAAAATAATTTTATTTATTTATTTTTGGCTGCATTAGGTCTTCGTTGCTGCGCGCGGGCTTTCTCTAGTTGGCGGCGAGCAAGGGCTACTCTTTGTTGTGGTGCACAGGCTTCTCATTGCGGTGGCTTCTCTTGTTGCAGAGCACAGGCTCTAGGCTTGCAGGCTTCAGCAGTTGTGGTACACGGGCTCATTAGTTGTGGCTCGCAGGCTCTAGAGCCCAGGCTCAGTAGTTGTGGTGGCGCACGGGCTTAGTTGCTCCGCGGCATGTGGGATCTTCCCAGACCAGGGCTCGCTCCTGTGTCTCCTGCATTGGCAGGAGGATTCTTAACCACTGCGCCACCAGGGAGGCCCACTATAATTGCTCTTTATCGATCTCATCCTCCTCTCTGAAGCTACCCTAGACTTTCATCCAGCTCTCAAATCACAAAATTAAGCACATAATGAAAAAGAACATGGATTCAGGAGTTTTTTGGTTTTGTTTTTTTTTTAAATTTTAAAATTCTTGAAGGAAAAACGGGATGTGGGAAAAGACCTGGTGTTTTTCCTGTTCAGGGTCCATGGAATGAGGTCCTTTTGTGTTGGGCAGTGTACAGTGTATAGTATCTATGGAATTGCTCCAGTTTTATGAACATCTCCTTTAATTGGTTGACCTTCACAGAGGTGGTCTGGATTTAGTAGCACTGTGGTCAAAGCATGGGCTTTGGAGTCAGACCTAGGCTTGAAATAGCCTTCTACATTTATTAGTTATGTGACCTTGGATGAGTTATCTTACCTCTGTAATCCTCCATTTTCTCGTCTGTCACTGAGAAGAATAATAATACCAACTTCCTAAGGTTAGAATAGATGTTTAATGTGGCTAGAATAGATTTTTTAAATTATGAAGTTCTCATCTGAATTTGGAGGTGAATATTAAATATCAGTGGGTTTAAAATATCACCACTGGTTTTTTTAGATGATAACTTTGTAGCCCTCTCCCCACCTTTGTACAGATAAACTGTGCACTGTTGAATGACACATCTCTGCCTGTGGCCTTTTGCAAGTTTCTCTGAGCTCTTCAACCTGTTGTTGGGATGTCAGACAGAACTCAGTGCAGTTGAAATAGCCTTTTAAAAAGGTCTGCTTGTGTACACTCTCAGCCTCATGACCCAACGCCCTTCAGTCATCCTCCTTTCTAGATGGGAACAGTGGGAGATGTGGTGATAGGAACAGTGGGAGATGTGGTGATAGGAAATTATACTTAGTGATCTTCGGCAAGTCACTTAGTTTCGGCTTTGATTTCCTCAGCTTTAAAATTAGGAGTAGTTTAGATTATTTACCTTTTTAAAAGTTTATGGGGACTTCCCTGGTGGCGCAGTGGTTAAGAATCCGCCTGCCAAAGCAGGGGATACGGGTTCGAGCCCTGGTCCAGGAAGATCCCACATGCCGCAGAGCAACTAAGCCCGTGCGCCACAACTACTGAGCCTGCGCTCTAGAGCCCGTGAGCCACAGCTACTGAGCCCATGTGCCACAACTACTGAAGCCCACGCGCCTAGAGCCCGTGCTCCGCAACAAGAGAATCCACCGCAATGAGAAGCCCGCGTACCGCAACTAAGAGTAGCCCCCGCTTGCCGCAACTAAAAAAAAGCCCACGTGCAACAACAAAGACCCAACACAGCCAAATAAATAAATACATAAATTAAAAAAAAAATTTATGAAATACAGGAAAAATGCAGAAAATAATATAGTAGACAGTACTCAGATTTAACTTACATTTATGTGTGACCACATTAGGTGATCTTTAAAGGTCCTTTCAAAGAAAAGATTAAAACCAAAAAAGCTCATTCTAAACTAAATATTCAGTGAAAGCAGAAACTTTTGTTAGAATCTCAGGTTTTTAGAACTGGTTGGGGCTAGGAATAGGCTAGGAATAAATATTAGGAAGCTGTCATTATGGGGGTAGTGGCTAAAGCCTTAGGGATGAATTGGTTTCTCCAGAGGAAGGTTGTATCGAGTGAGATGTAAAGAGGGGGAAATGACAGCGGATCCAGTGAAGAAAACTGAAAAGGTGTGGTCAGAGAGTTAGAAAGGCAGTGAGTCATATAATTGCAAAAGAGGAATTATAGGAAACATGCCATTGTTACTGGCATGCAGTTACTAGTGCTAATGTGCTCTTAGGTAGATCTGTTTATTGATGTAAAACAAAAGAAGGTTAAGATGGGTTGAGATAATTAATACTTTTGTGGTCAGAAGTAAAAGGCCAAACAGCAAGGTAGCCATTTTTCTGTTCATGTCCTTTGGTAGAGAAAGTCTTGTGGAGGAAAAACCTTCTGATTTTGTTGAAGTTGGCCTAACCTGTTTGCCACAGACCTTGATGCTTGGCAAGCTGGTTAGATGCTGTTCCTCCAGCTCAGTTGATGTGAATAAAAAAGGTCTTATTCCTCCTGCCAAGAATGGTGTTAGGGTGATGACTGTGTGTCCTGCTAGTCTGTGAGGGGTTTTCCTGAATATGTTTTTTGTGGTTTGCAAAATACGGACCTCACGCAAAATTATACTCTGAATTTAGTTCACACCAAACCAGAAGATCAGTGTAGAATTCAGAGCAATTAATCTAGTAGTAGCAAAGTGGTTTTTGTGGTTATTTTTATCTCAGCTCTCCAGACTAGCCCATTTAAATTCTGCATTGCATGAAAAAGCAGATCAAGAAAAAGTGTACACAGGTGATTTGAATTGAAAAGATCACTTAGTAATTAGACTGTGGGCTTGGGTAGTTTCTGTGGCTAATATTTGTGATACGAAATATTTTTAATATCAAAACCTGCATTTCCCACTGCAGTAACACCAAAGGTTTGTATGTTTATAACAGGAGTTTTCATTCTTTACCTTTTTCGGTCACCAATTCTTGTGGGTCTCATACCTGACATTCCCTCAAATCGGCATGCGGGTATTTATGAGTGGTGGTTCGTGCAGGCCCATTTCCAGGTCACTTAGCAGAGTCAGGGATCTAACGTAAAAGTGCAGCTGGGGCATCTGGGTACTTTTGGTAAAGAAGCAGCAATATGAGGCCTCACAGTTATTATCCTGAGACATTGGTCCCATCAGAATGAGAAACACTTAGAAGTGATGAGGGACGTTTTCCTGCTGTGTTCTGATTCCTGACCCACAGATGGAAAGCCTTTCATTTTTCTGAAATTAATGCTGAGAAGAACTGAGAGACAAGGCAGTTCAAGCTTATCTACAGGTTTAAATGTCTGGGCTTTTGACTTCTGCAATAAGAATTTAATAGTGTATTTCAAGGGTATTGGGTAAAATGTTTTTAAGGTGAGTTGCTTTGTTCTTTTGCTTGTGGTTATTGGGATATATAGAATACATATTAGAAGTGGAATATATAGTATACAGAATACAAACTAGAATGTAGGAATTAGGTAGAAATGACTTGGCATGAGATTTATTTATTTTTAGATTTCTGGCATGTGTACTTTCTAAGACTTTGACCTCTTTAACTGTGCAGCGGGTCAGAGGGTTCAAGGAGCTCCCTCTTGACTCGCCCTGACTGATGGATGCCCTGTAATGGGTTCACTAATAGGAGCCACATCTCATGCTGTCAGATGGAACTAGTAGCCACGTAGGCCGGCTGGAGCTGAGCCTCAACAAACGCCAGGTGGATAAGGGTCAGTGAGTTCTTCTGGCATCTCGACAGCCTGGTCGTTGAATTTCCTATTCACAAGAATCTTCGCTCTGTGGTGGCAGTTCTTTTCTCCCTATTGAATAATTATTCAGTCTGTTCTGACATTTCCCTTCTGGACCTTTTTTCCTTCTTTGCATAGTGGAGTGTTTCTGATTTTAATAGGTAGATGAAGGAAAACTGGGGGTAACTTAAGGAATTTTGTCACCTTGCACTTTAGAAAGGACCATTGGAGAACTCAGTGGTGATCATGTATTCCATCTTTGTTCTGCATTGGATTTTAGTTCTTGCTCTGAACTCTCTAGTGCTGAATTCAGGCACCAAAACTGGAAATTTGTAACGTAACATCTTTTGGATTCGCTGGGCTTGGCTTATTGTAGTTCTACTGTTTGTCAGTAAAACACTTTTTTTTTTTTTTTTGGTCACTGCTGAGTAATCTTTTCTTTTTCCTCATCTTTGAGGAAAAATTTAAGTAGATTGGCTATCTTTACACATGTCAAGTTTCCATTTCATATACTATTCATGGGAAGAACTCATTTAGATCTTCTTCAGTTGCTTTCATTAGCCGTTTGTAATTTTCAGCATACAGAGCCTATACATGTTTTGTTAGATTTAGACCTAGGTATTTAATTTTTTTGGAGTGATTGTAAATGGTCATACATTTTGAAACTTGAAGTTCAGTATTGCATCATATTTATTTTGACCAGTTCACAAAATATCAACATTTTAAAAAGCTAGTGTAGGGACTTCCCTGGTGGCGCAGTGGTTAAGAATCCGCCTGCCAATACAGGGGACACGGGTTCGATCCCTGGTCCAGGAAGATCCCACATGCCGTGGAGCAACAAAGTCTGTGCGCCACAACTGCTGAGCCTGCGCTCTGGAGCTCACGAGCCACAGCTACTGAGCCTGCGTGCCAAAACTGCTGAATCCCGTGCGCCTGGAGCCCATGCTCTGCCACAAGAGAAGCCACTACAATGAAAAGCCCACACACTGCGATGAAGAGTAGCCCCTGCTCGCTGTAACTAGAGAAAGCCCGTGCACAGCAGCGAAGACCCAACACAGCCAAAAATAAAAATAAACAAAATAAAATAAATTAAAAAAAAAAATTAGTATAAATATGCCTCTATTTTCCTTAGTAGTATGTTTACTAAGAACTATTTCAGGCACTTAAAATATAGGTAAAATACTAAAACATTTTAATATGGTAAATGACGTGTAGGAGTTTTGAATTTTAAGGTAGTTGGCTTTACCAGTATTTCTTCTTTACGATGTATCCTTTCTGGGTCTTTAAAAAAAAAACATCCTTCCATGCTGCCCTGTCTTAAAAGATACTTAAACAGTATCTTTCTTTCTAAAAGTTTTAAAGATTTGCTTTCTATATATAAAGCTTTAATTCATCTAGAATTCATTTTTGTGTATGATATGAGTCAGGGTTCTTCCCCCCTCCCTCAGTATGGGTAGCCAGTTGTCTAAAAACAGTTTATCAGATACTCTGTGCTTTCCTCACTGATTACAGTGTCACCTCTGTTTATATGTGTATGGGTCACTAAATGGTGTGAGTGTGTGTGTCTGGGCTTGCATTTCTGTGGCAAACGTCTGTTGGTTTATTCCTGTTCTAATACCATGCTTTCTAATTTTGCTTACTTAAAAAAATCAAATTTATTGCCATCAAATAAACTGCATATATTCAAAATGTACAGTTTGGTAAGTTTCGGCACATACACCTCTGAAACCAATGGCACGGTCAAGATAAAGAACACCTGTCCCCAAGGTTTTCTTGTACCTCTTTGTAACCCCTTTCTTCTGCCTCTCCCTGATATTCTTCTCTCCTCCCAACTTCCTCCCTCATATCCAGGCAACCCTCGGTCTGCTTTCTGTTACTGTAATTAGTTTGCATTTTCTAGAATTTTACATATATGAAATCTTACAGAATTAGTGGTTAAGAGCTTAGGATCTGAAGACAGACCATTTAATCTTAAATCCATGCTCCATCACTTCTTTTTAGCT
This sequence comes from Balaenoptera ricei, assembly GCF_028023285.1. Lineage (NCBI taxonomy): Eukaryota > Metazoa > Chordata > Mammalia > Artiodactyla > Balaenopteridae > Balaenoptera > Balaenoptera ricei. The sequence goes on along the minus strand of NC_082641.1, from coordinate 156,452,086 downwards.
TTGAGATCTTGGGTCTGCTTTCTTCTCAAAGTACCGGTTTTGCCGGTTACCATGGGAAATTGAAATTTTCCACAGGGAAAATACAAGGGAAGAAAATACGATGCTTGAGAATAGAATTCCGAGGACTTTTGATATACTGTGTATGTGCTTGGCAAGCATATACATGACCATGTGCAGGAAGGTTCATAAGTCTGAGGGTAGAATGGAGAAAACTGTTTAATACAGAAGTAAAGGTTTGTAAAAAATAAACATGACTGGAAAAAAAAAGATGATGTGAGGCTGTATTTGAAATGATTGCTCAGGCTGGGAGAAAAACAAATAAAACCAGAATGGAGGTGAATAACAAAAAGTTAGGGATAGGTCAGAGGTTATACTATGGACAAAGAGTAGATTTAGTAGGCGTAGAAGAAAGGAAAGAACCATGTTTCAGAAATAAGATTTTCAGAGTTTGAAAGTTCTTAGGTGGACCTTTCCAGAATGTAATAAGGTTTACCCTGTATCATTAATTAAAGTAGAATAGAGGAAAATTCCAGGTGCAAGATTGTTTATTGAGGGGGCAGTGGAACTTGTGCTGACGAATTATAAATGGGACCTGAAAAGACGGCTTCCCCTATTTCTGGCTTGGTGAGACTGGTGGCATTGAAGTGGTTGAGAGAAATAGAGTTTAGCAGAGTGGAATGTTGTTTATTTACATGTTTTTCCTCTCCAGCGTGGTCCAACATAATTTGTAAGTACATGATGGCTTATGTATATCAGTCTCAAATGAGACTGGTCTCCTAGGAAATTTTCCACAATACTTATTGAGCAGTAAGTGCCACTAAACATACAGTACTGGTTCTCAGATACCTTATTGTTTTGATATAATATAGTTTCAATATGTTATTGATGTAATAATATAGTTGTGATATAAGGTAATAATAATATTTCCTGATGTTTTGGTATTCTCTCTGTGAGTCATTACCCATAGTACCTATTTTTAAAAAAAATTAGGTTTCTCATTGCAGTGGCTTCTCGTTGCAGAGCACGGGCTCTAGGCACACAGGCTTCAGTAGTTGTGGCACACGGGCTCAGTAGCTGTGGCTTGCGGGCTCTAGAGCGCAGGCTCAGTAGTTGTGGCGCACGGGCTTAGTTGCTCCGCGGCATGTGGGAATTTCCTGGACCAGGGCTCGAACCCGTGTCCCCTGCATTGGCAGGCGGATTCTTAACCACTGCGCCACCAGGGAAGTCCGACCTATTTTTTCTTTGTGGGTTATTCTACATTCAGACAGGGAAAATAATATAGGACAAGTTCAAGATTAAAGATGTTCTGTAGAAACATACTTGTTATCTTAGATGTGCACTGTCAGTGTGTAGCCACCAGCCACATGTGGCTATTGAGCACTTGAAACATGGCAAGTCCAAATTGAGATGTGACATACGTGTCAATTACAATATGCATTGGGCTTTGAAGACTTAGTACAAAACAGAAACGTAAAATAGCTTGTTAATAGTTTTTTTATATAGACTACAGGTTTGAAATGACAATAATGTGTATATATATTAGATTAAATAAAATATATTATTAAAATTAATTTTACCTGTTCCTTTATCACTTTTTAATGTGGCTGCTAGAAAATTAAAAATTTCAGAAGTGGCTTGCATGTGTGACTCATGTTACATTTTTGTTGAACAGAAAGAAACCCACCTCCCTGTTTTTCTGTAATCAAATGTGTAACTATTTGCTGAATTATAAATCCTTAGTGGGAAAGCAAAAAAACAAAAGAATTTGGTGTGTGAGTATGTTTAATGAAATTTGCTGTGAATAGATTCTAAAATAAGTACAAAATGCCAATGGCATTCTTCATAGAACTAGAATAATTCTAAAGTTTGTATGGAAACACAAAAGACCCTAAATAGCCAAAACAGTCTTGAGAAAGAAGAACAAAGCTGGAGGTATCATGCTCCCTGATTTCAAACTATATTATAAAGCTACAGTATTCAAAACAGTGTGGTACTGGCACAAAAATGGATACATGGATCAATGGCGCATAATAGAGAGCCCAGAAATGCATCCACATTTATATGGGCAATTAATCTATGACAAAGGGCCAAGAACATACAGTGAGGGAAAGACAGCTTCTTCAACAAACGGTGTTGGGAAAACTGGGCAGCTACATGAAAAATAATGAAACTGGACTGCTCTCTCACACCATGCACAAAAACAAGTTCAAAATGGATTAAAAGGACGTCCTTAGTGGCACAGTGGTTAAGAATCCTCCTGCCAATGCAGGGGACACAGGTTTGAGCCCTGGTCCAGGAAGATCCACATGCCACGGAGCAACTCAGCCTGTGTGCCACAACTACTGAGCCTGCGCTCTAGAGCCCGCGTGCCACAACTGCTGAAGCCCGTGTGCCTAGAGCGCGTGCTCCACAACAAGAGAAGCTGCCACAATGAGAATCCCGCGCACCACAACAAAGAGTAGACCCCGCTCGCCGCAACTAGAGAAAGCCCGCGTGCAGCAACAAAGACCCAACGCAGTCAAAAATAAATAAATTAATTTAAGAAAATAACCAAAGAACCAAAATGGATTAAAGACTTAAATGTGAGACCTGAAACCATAAAACTTCTAGAAGAAAACATAGGCAGTACCCTCTTCAATATCGGTCTTAGTAATTTTTTTTGGATATGTCTCCTCAGGCAAGGGAAACAGGCAAAACTAAACAAGTGGGACCACATCAAACTACATAGTTTTTGCACAGCAAAGGAAACTATTAACAAAACAAAAAGACCACCTACTGAATTGGAGAAGATATTTGCAGATAATATATTCAATAAGGGGTCCAAAATATACAAAGAACTCATATAATTCAACATCAAAAAAAAAAAAAAACTTGATTAAAAAATGGGCAGAGGATCTGAGTAGACATTTTTCCAAAGAAGACATACAGATGGCCACCAGGCACGTGAAAAGATGCTCAACATCACTAATCATCAGGGAAATGCAAATCAAAACTACAATGAGATATCACCTCACACCTGTCAGAGTGGCTATTATCCAAAAGCCAGCAAATAACAAGAGCTGGTGAGTCTGTGGTCTGTGGAGAAAAGGGAATCCTTGTGCACTGTTGGTAGGAATGTAAGTTGGTGCAGCCACTATGGAAAACAGTATGGAGATTCCTCAAAAAATTAAAAGTAGAACTGCTGTATGATCCAGCAGTTCACTCTGGGGTATTTATCTGAAGAAAACAAAAACACTAATTATAAGAGATCCATACACCCCTATGTTCATTACAGCATTAATGAACCAAGATATGGAAGCAACCTAAGTGTCCATCAGTGGATGAATGGATAAAGAAGATGTTGTCTGTGTATGTGTATATTATTATTCAGCCATGAGAAAGAAGGAAATCCTACTGTTTGTGACAACATGGATGGGCCTTGAGGACATTATGCTAATAAGTGAAGTAAGCCAGACAGAGAAAGCCAAATACTGTGTGATTTCGCGTCTATGTGGGATCTTAAAAAGCCAATGAACAAACATAGCAAAACTGAAACAGAATTATAGATATAGAGAACAAACAGGTAGTTGCCAGAGGAGAGGAGGATGGGGAGAGAAAAGAAGTAGGTGAGGGAGATTAAGAGGGACAAACTTCCAGTTACAAAAGTAAATGAGTCAAGGGGATGAAATGTACAGTGTGGGGAATACAGTCAGTAACTATGGAATATTATTGTGTGGTGACGTATTGTAATAGACTTTTTGAAATGTATAGTAAAATCAACTTACACTGCTGTGTTTCAGGAAGTAACATAGGGCTGTAGGTCAGTTATACTTGAAAAACAAACAGAACAAGAGACCAGATATGTGGTTACCAGAGGTGAGGAATCAGGGGAGGGGAGATTGGATGAAGACAGTCAAAAGGTACAAACGTCCAGATATCAGGTAAATAAGTACTGGGGTGCGGTGCACAACAGGATAAAGATAATCAGCACGGCTGTGTGTTATATGTGAAAGTCCTTAAGGGAGAAAATCCTAAGAGTTCTCGTCATGAGGAAAAGGTTGTTTTCTATTTCTTTAATTTTGTATCTGTATGAGACAATGGATGTTCATAAAACTTACTGTGATAATCACTTCATGACGCATGGAAGTCAAATAATTATGCTGTACACTTTCAACTAACACAGTGCCGTATGTCAGTTGTATCTCAAAATTGGAAGAAAACATAAGTACTTATATTAGATTTCTAATTATTTTAAAGTTATATCTAATGGATGGTATGAAACTTTGGTGATAAAGGTACCTGGATACCAAGCTTTAGCTGACTAGTCTTGAGATCAGAAAGTAGACCTTGCTTTGCCTTACAGATCTCTAAGTGCATTATGGGATTGTCAGCTGCAGCTAGATTGTATTCTCTGATACAGCAAGTGTCATGTTTGGTGACGCTTATGGTTTCCTTTCTACTTTTAGATTTTCTAAAGCAGTGTAGCATCACTTGGGAACTTGTTAGAAATATTGATTCTTGAGCCCCAACCCTGCCAAATTAGAAACTGGTGGCTTGGCCTGGCATTCTGTTTAAATCCTCCAAATGATTCTAAATTTGAGAAACATAATAGATTATACCACTTTTATAGAAGTAGCAAAGCTCAACTCAACCCCTTTATATAAATTCTCCAATTTTGTCCCCTTTATTCAGATCTGTTTATTTTGATTACACCGTAACTTAACGGATGTAAATGTTATTTTATCATGGAAGTGCTCACAAAATTTTAGGGTTTCGTTTCTAAATAGTCACAGTTGTATTTAGAGTGGTATTTTATTTGATTCTAATGAAAGTTTACTCTAAAAGTATCATTTAGGCAACTGTACACATCTATTTGGAAGGAATTACGTTCCTTTCTTTTCAATTAATCATTTGTAAAAATGTTATATTCTTAGGTGGATGCTCTGGGGTTGCGTTTGGAAGAGAAGGAAACCATGCTGAATAAGAAGACAAAACAAATCCAGGACATGGCTGAGGAGAAGGGGACCACAAGCTGGAGAGATCCATGACCTCAAGGACATGCTGGATGTGAAGGAGCGGAAAGTTAATGTCCTTCAGAAGAAGGTGAGGTGCAGGTGTTCTGAGCCCAGGGTCCCGCATCAGACCCACGTCCTCATTCCTACCACTGAGTTGTACCTAAGTGCTATCAGAGTTTCTCTCTCATTCCTCTGTTTATATTTTTGCAGGTCGTAATTGAAACCATTGCTGCAGGAGGTAGATTGTGAAAACTGTTCTGTATATTCAGTTTTTAAACTTGCGAAGTAAACACTGTTTGGTATCTTCAGTAGTATTTTCCGTGCTACTGTCTCTGAAAAGTGCCTTGTAAATTGCCAGAGTATTTGCATTGGCATTCTTCTACCTCTCCTAATCTTCTGTCTTGTATGGCAACTGTAGGGCCATGAATTAGTGTAGTACGTGGGCCGGGATTCTTGCAAGACTGCAATTTTGAATAGAAACACATGCTACTATAATGACATCTAATCTACATATGTCAAGGAAAGGAAGACTTTCTTTCCTATTTTACCTTAAACATAACTGGAAAGAGGCTAACACTGTAATAAATAAGGGAAGTACTAATAATTGTCTTCCCCTCCCCCTTTTAGCTAAATTAAAGGGTACCTTTGAGATAATAGTTACAGTAGACACTGGTATTTATTGTTCTTCTCCACTGAGGGGATAGATCAGAAATATTTGACATTGTCCCAGTTTATTTTTAACCTCTAACAATAGCCCAGGAATAAAACTCTCTTCACTAAACCTCAAATTCAGCTTTTCTTTTGTGTACAGAGGACCATGTTCAATATTTGTCCTCTGTTAATTTGGTTTTCATTTGCTTTCAATGAGTAAACATAAAAATTTGATCACTCTAGATGGGTGACTGTAGTATCTTGTTAGTGGATGCTACTTTGCTTTACATTTTTATACATATGTTCTTCTCACCTTACCCCCAACTGCTCACTTCCCCTTACCCGTTTCTTGTATACGCTTCCAGGCACAGTTTACATATACACAGGCAAATACGTATTCTCTTTTTTTCTGTTTACCTCTTTGTGTGTTCTTCCATAAACATTTTATGCATAATCCATATAAAGCAAAAATGTTTCTCTAAACACAAATGTTACCATTCCTTTATTTCCCTTTCCTTTCCTTTCCTTTTTTCCCATTAATATATTTTGAAACTTCTTCCGGGGCTTCTTCATTGTTACCAGCAGCACCTGTGTGGATGTGCTACGGTTTATTACAAGGTTTCCACTGATGGACAGTCTGCTTAAAGTTTCTGCTGTTATGTAAAATGATGCTGCATTTTAAAAATGTGCATATTTAGTTTATTCATATGTGAAGTATATTTCTAGGTAAATTACTTAAAGTAGAATTGCTGGGTGAAAGGATATGCATTTGTAATGTTGGTGGATTTTGCCAAGTCACAAGTACATTGGTTAGAACCCAAAGGTTGTTTCAAACTAATGCACGTCTTATTTTTAACTAGATAAACATTAAAAAAAGTTTTTAATAACTGTGAACAGGGGTTTGAAGTTAGAAATAATGCCTCATTATCCTGGAATAATCATAGTTTGTAAAAATAGAGTGGCAGCACTTATGTTAGCCACTTTATATCTGTAATGTTGTTTAATCCTTGCAACTTTTTGGGCGTGGAGTTTAGATCTTGATTGCTCTGTTATAATCAGTGGCTAAATTTTTAGGCCATGACACATAATAAGAAATATATGTTACATTCATCTGTGTCAACGTATAGTATACATGCTTAGAGGTACAGCTAAAACAAAATTTTCACAAAATATACTCTGAACTATCTTCTCCCATTTCTTAAAGGAAATAGAAAAATGTTAGTCCCAATCCATTAAGTTATTTCAGTACTCACTAATAAAACACTTTTATACCTTGGTATCCATTCTCCCATGCTCCCCTTTCCCGCCCCCAAAACAAAAACAAGCCCCAAACCAACAAAGTCCGAGACATATTACATCATAAGGGAGGTTCAAATTTGTACAAATTTGTTTAGCTAAAAAAGTGGTAGCTTCAGGTTTTGTCACAAGGTTGGTCTTATTCCAAAATGCAGCTTTTCCCATGACAACAACTTTCCTGTTGGGAGAATTAGTAGTATGTGTTCAAGCTTTTTGACACTACAGGACATCATACAAATATGACGTGTATTATGCTTTGTCTAGTCTCTTTGCCTTTCGCCGTGGAGGGCCAGTGGAGTAGGCTCTAGAGGGCCGGTAATTGTGCTCTTTTTAGTACACTAGCTGCCTCACTAATTTGTCATGTTATAGACTTTGATTTGTCTTAAAACAGTTATCAAATAGGTAGCACAGGTACTTTCAAAACTGGTTTAGATTATTATTGCTTCTTTTAAGATAATGCCTCTATACCTGTCATTTTCAGTGCTTAGAGCCTTCAGTGCTTTCTGCCTACTTATTTTGTTGTAGAAGTTGCTGTACTAACATCATTAGACTCAACGTTCGTGATGTGTTTCCTGGACCATTGTTTGCTGATAAAATAGAAATAGCTTTAATTTTTGGATCCACATAAAATAAACCAGAAAACACAGTAAGTTTAGAGGCAGTTAAAGGTTCTCAAGAGAGCTATAGTTATTTTTATTATGGCTTTCCTTTCTTGAGGTGCAAACATCCCCTTGCTCCAGGATTCTATGAGCAAGCTTGATTTTCAGGTGGTTGACAGAGGGGAGCTGGCTGAGTGCGAGACTGGGGGTTGAGGGAGCAGAGTGAACTCTGATGAGCTGGGCTGTGGTGATATGGTGGCTTCCGGAGGCCGTGTGAAAGGTGATGAGCCGCACGGACAGGATGTAGAAGGCACCATCTGTGGAGTAGATCATGTAGGAGATCTGGGAGAAGAGCGACAGGATGGAGATGAAATGGCCCAGACAGTGGTGACTGTGGAGGCCGCATATCTGGCGTTTATTGTACTACAGGATGTTGGTGATGGCCAGTACACGTCCACAGCAGTGATGCAGAGATGCACACAGCACGTGATTCCAGAAGACAGCCAGATGTCACATAGGATTTGGCCAAAGTTCCAGGTGTGGGTGATGGTATATGTGATGCAGATGGCTATGACCAAGATGAAAGCCAAGAGATTGGTCTTGGCCAGGGAGCCAGTGAGATAGTTGGCTGGCGTGTGGAGCTTCCTGGTAAGGAAGACGGTGAGAAGCACAAAGGCTTTGGTGAAGACTTTGGTCCATGTGGTGATGGAAAGGACCTCAGCAAGAGAGATCTTGAGTTCCTGGAAGGTCCCAGATCCCAAGCCTCTGGGGCTTCTGCAGCATTCAGGATCTGTTAGAGGCCCCCAGGAAGAGGCCTTCTGCCGACGGGTTTGGAGGGGGCATTCTAGGTGGCTCTCTCCGTACTCATAGCTCCTTCTTCCACAGTTGTCTTCCCCACAGAACAAGGGCGTCCTTCCATTTCACACTGGAGGGCGACACTTATCACATGAACAGACACAGTGAAAAGACCCCAGGTCTTACTTGTATTAAGAACACAGAGGTGACTCAGCTGTAATCAAAGATTGTTCTAACTCAGACGAATCCCAAGGTTTCTCACTCTTCTGGAACTCTGGTAGACACATGCTGAATTTGTTAGATAATCATCAGGTTACCCACCAGTGTGGACAGAGCTCTGCAGGTCTTGCTTTTGGCCTTTGGGCTCTTTCCAAAGGCTTGAGGCTCTTACTGTTTGGTGATGTATTCAGAATTTCCCCCACTCTTTTCTGTTTTGAGAAGATTCTGGATTTCAGGTTGTCTCCTGGGAACTTTTAAAGCTAGAGCACCAGCCGATTAAGAGAAGCAGTTCAGTCAACAGCCCACAGTTTTCCCAGATTAATCTTGACACATAATGAGGTACTTGTTTTGGTTCCTTTTCCACCGATCATTTCTGAGCCGGGAGAGAGAAATGTTCCAGTTCCCAAGACTTGGAGAATGCGTGAGTGCAGAGAACACAAACAAATGGCTCGCTGTGAGCTCCCCAAGAGGAGCACGGGGTCAGCAGCCCCTCCCTGGCCACACGAGTGCTGTGTTTGCTGTGGTGCGGCCCTTCCCCCTTCCTCCTTGCTTGTCACCTGGTTTTGTCCCACCTTAACTACAACCCCCAGCCGAGCACCTTCCGCTGGGCTCTTCCCTTCCCTATGCCTTTGAGATACCCCCTATTGCCTTCTTGTTGTTGTTGTTAAATTAACAGACTTTATTTTTAGGGCATTTTCCCATTTACTCCCTGCCCACAGTTTCCCGTTATTAACATCTTGCATTGGTGTGGTACATGTGTTAAAATTGATGAACCGATATTGGTACATTATTATCAACTAAAGCCTGTAGCTTACAGTAGGTTTCACTCTTTGTCTTGTACAGTTCTGTGGGTTTTGCTGAATGTATAATGACATGAATCCACCATTACAGCGTCATACAGAGTATCTTCACTGGCCTAAAGATCTCTGTGTTCTACCTATTCATCGCTCTCCCAGCTCGCTACCACGGATGTTTTTACTGTTTACAGTTTTGCCTTTTCCAGAATGTCATGTATTTGGAATCATACAGTATGCACCCTTTCCAGGACTTGTTTCTTTTACTTACTATATGCATTTAAAATTCCTCCATTTCATTTCATGGCTTAATAACTCACTTCTTTTTATCGCTGAATAATATTCTGCTGTCTGATGTACTGTAGTTTGTTTATGTAATTACCTGCAGAAGGACATCTTGGTTGCTTCCAATTTTTATCAATTATGAATAAAGCTGCTATAAACATTCCCATACAGGTTTTTGTGTGGGCACAAGTTTTTAACTCATTTGGGTAAATACCTAGGAGCATGATGGCTGGATATATGGTTAGACTGTGTTTAGCTTGTAGAAACTTCCCCTATATTGCTTTTTGTTTGTTCGTTTGTTTTTGACTGCGTCAGGTCTTAGTTGCAGCATATGGGATCTTTCGTTGCGGCGCACAAGCTTTTCGTTGCAGCGCGCGGGCTTCTCTCTAGTTGTGGCACGTGGGTTTTCTCTCCCTAGTTGTGGCGCATGGGCTCCAGAGCGCATGGGCTCTGTAGTTTGCAGCACACGGGCTCTCTAGTTGAGGCACGTGGGCTTAGTTGCCCCGTGGCATGTGGGATCTTATTCCCCCGACCAGGGATCGAACCCATGTCCCCTGCACTGGAAGGCAGATTCTTAACCAGTGGACCACCGGGGAAGTCCCTATATTGCTTTTTAATTGGGAACTTTGAAACACATGAGCTTTGCAAAACGTGTTATACACTTGAGTATTCTTTTTTTTTCTTGGTCAATGTGTATTAATGTTTTGGCTTGCTGTAAATCCCTGGGTTATTCCCACTGTAGATTGTTGCTGTAACTTTGCTACTCACTTCTAGTGTGCCCACAATTATTTTTTTAATAGAAAAAATAATTCTGAAGTATACTTTGGGGGAGAGTGTTGTACAATCATTGTAAAAGTTTAGCCTCTGAAACTTTTTTTGTCTAATTTTTATGCAGAATGTAGAATCACTAGTATATTTGAAATATATTTGTTTTGAAATATTTGAAATATTGGGTAAATGTGCTCAACTGTTTTAAAATCTAGATTTTAATGCACTAAGAAGGGGGTCAAAGGGTGCAAACTTGCAGTTATAAAATAATTAAGTCCTGGTGATGTTACGTATGGCATGGTGACTAAATATAGTTAACAGTACTGTACTGCATGTTTGAAAGTTGCTAAGAGAGTAGATCTTAGACGTTCTCATCACAGGAAAAGAAATTTCATAAGTATATATGGTAACAGATGTTAACTAGACTTACTTGTGGTGATATTTTGCAGTATAAACAAATACTGAATCATTATGTTGTACACCTGAAACTACACAGTGTTACCTGTCAGTTATACCTCAACTAAAGAAAAGACACTAAGAAATGACAATGTGGATTAAAAAATTAGCTAGTTTTAAATTATGAAAGTAATATATGTTCAAGGTAAAAAAAAATTCAAAAGTACAAAAGCATATGAAATGAACTTATCTTTTCCCATCCTTTGACCCTCTCAGTGCAGCTCCTTAGAGATGTAACTTGTTAATAATTATTTGTATACTCTTCTATAAAATATCTATGCATATATAGGCATACGTATGTTACACACCATTTTTAAAAAAAGACAAGTGGGATCATACTTTTTTATTCGTTTAAAAATAAACGTATTTTTGTGTCTTTTTATATGTAGCTTTATCTCATTGTTTTTAATGTCTGCTTGGTTTTCGGTGTCTTACTTGCACCATAATTAACTGATGTCCTATAGCTGTATAAGTAGATATTTATAGGGTTTTTTCTTGTTTATATATTTGTTATAGTAGCATAACAGTTAATGACATAAACATACCTCATTCATGAATTGATATTGTATGCATCTAAAAAAATTGATGGATGCCCAGTTCTCTAAAAAACTTGTGCCTTTATATATTAAGATGAGTTTCTGCACAGCTTCATCAGACATTTGTTGCCAAACCTTTAAAAATTTCCAGTGACCTGGTAGATAATTTAAAAATACCTTCTTTCTTCCTTCCTTCCTTCCTTCCTCCCTCCTTCCCTCCCTCCCTCCCTTCCTTTCTTCCTCTCTCTCCGTGCCCCCATTTATTTATTTATTTATTTATTTATTTATTTATTTATTTATTTATGGCTGCGTTGGGTCTTTGTTGCTGTGCGTGGGTTTTCTCTAGTTGCAGCGAGCAGGGGCTACTCTTCGTTGCGGTGCACAGGCTTCTCATTGCAGTGGCTTCTCTTGTTGCGGAACACAGGCTCTAGGCGCACAGGCTAAGTAGTTGTGGCTTGCGGGCTCTAGAGCGCAGGCTCAGTCGTTGTGGCACACAGGCTTAGTTGCTCCGCGGCATGTGGGATCTTCCCGGAACAGGGCTCGAACCCGTGTCCCCTGCATTGGCAGGTGGATTCTTAACCACTGCGCCACCAGGGAAGTTCCAAAAATATCTACTTTCTTGCTTAATATTTATTTAAATTTGAGTGCATGTTAAGCATTTTTTCATAGGGTTTTCTTCGTTTTGAAGCTACATATTCATGTCGTTTCTACATTTTTCTGTTAGATGGTTTATTTTTTTCCCTTATTGATTTATAGGGGTTCCCTAGTAAGTGAATTGGCCTCTTTCCTCATGTTTTACAAATATATTTTCTTGTTTGTCATTTTCTTTTTTACTTCCTTTATGGTATTTGTTTTAGAATTTATGTGTCAAATTTAGTTGTCCTTTCCTCTGTGTCCTCTCAATTTTCAGTCATGCTCAGAAAGTCCTTATGCCCACTAAGGTTATTAAGTAATTCACGCATGCTTTCTTCTGGTACATTTAAAGTTTCTTTTTTCTTTATACCTAAAAATTGTTTTATAAAATTTATATATTGGCTTTAATGATTCAGCTTTTTCTTCTTCTATGTGGCCAGTCATCATTATAATATTTATTAAATAATCTACCTTTTTCCTCCTGATTTGAAATGCCAAAAATAAATTGTCGTTTAAATCTGGGCCTGTTTCTGGTCTGTTCCATTTATCTGCCTCTGTTTCTTTGACTGCTTTTTATGAAAAATACTTAGTTTGTTTAGAATCCCCCTTCCTGATTTTTGTTGGTAAGCTTTGTTGTCTTTTGCTGAGTCCACAGTGCTTTTCATATTTACATTGTGTTGCTTTTCGAAGGGGAAAAAGTCTTTTCTGTAATCGTGATTCATATTGTTTAGCCTTTATTTCTGTGTTTAAGTGAATTTAATGTTTACCACTGTTTGTAGCACCATGGCTTACCTGTTCCCAAGGTTTACATTTCATTTAATTCTTGGTTCCCCAAGAACTCCTTTGAACACTTTTTCAAGAATGGTCCTGGCTGCTTGCTTGTTTGTTTTTTTTTAAAGTGTACCTTTTTATTTAAGATTTTTTTTTTTTTGGATGTGGACCATTTTTAAAGTCTTTATTGAATTTGTTACAGTATTGCTTCTGTTTGATGTTTTGGTTTTTTGGCTGTGAGGCATGTGGGATTTTAGCTTCCTGACCAGGGATTGAACCTGTACCTCCTGCATTGGAAAGTATAGTCTTAACCACTGGACAGCCAGGGAAGTCCGCTGGGTGCTTGCTTGTTGACCATGCATTTGTATTATCTTTTTACATTTTATAATTTAATTATTTGTGAGATTCAAAAAGCATAGAGAATAACATAATAAGTAATGGTAATTACTCAACTTGGGAAGTAAAATTTCAAACAGAGTCAAAGTTCTTTGGCATATCTTTTCTTGAGAGTATTCCCCTCCATTCCCTCGCAGAAATAAACGCTTGCTTTGGTGTTTATGCATGCACCCGTATCTTAGGTCAGGATGCATGTTTTCGTACAACCTGTGTATGTGTTAATAAAATTTATATAAGAGGAAATATACATGGCAAATAAATATGAAAAGTTATGTACCCTCACTGTAATCAGTGGAATGTAAAAGAAGACCAGATTAAGAAACCATTTTATACTTAGCGTTGTAAGCTGTGTTCGCAAAAATTAAGAAGTCTGACAGTATCAGGTGTTGGTAAATGTGGCAACTGAATTTCTCACACAGTGCTGTTGGGTTTTTAAATAGGTACAACTATTTTGGAAAGCACTTACTAAACATAAGGGTACCCTGCCAGATACATATACTGTAGATGAACTCCAGGATGTATGTAAGAATGCTCATAGTAACCTTGTTTGGATTAAGGAAAAAACCAAAACAGAACTGAGGAAATACTTTGCAAATGTTTATTGGCAGAATGATTGAGTTAGTAAGTTGTGGTATAGTCACACAGTGGAATATATTATTCTTTTCGTTTTAGGGCAAGGGAATATTTAGGATAAAAATTCAGCAAAGTTATTTCTTCTGGAGGTAGGGAAGGGAAGAGGGTTGGGATAAGGAAGAATATATGAGTATCTTAAGTAGTTCAGGTAATTCTCATTCTTACGATGGGTAATGCGTTTGTGTGTAATTTAACATACTTCATAACATATAGATACATATTTATATTTGAAATATATTCAAAATACCTGGAGGCAGATTTACTTCTGTTTAATTTGCTGGTACATGGGTGCTTATTATATACTTTATATGTTTCCTTTTGTTTAATTGTGAATAATAAAAATGCCTAGAAAAAACCTGCTCTGTACCTGCATATCTATCTTCATTGAGAAAGAATTTTTCCTGTGTTTTACTTTAAATTCATTCCTAATTTTATAATTGTGAAATTAGAACCACCTTCCTCTAGAAGTTTATTTGTATATTTTGAAACAATGTCTGATGCAGATGTAGAGTCTCATTTGATAAAGCCCAGCTGTTCGTTGGATGAAAATTTCCTACAAAGTCTGGCAAATGGATTTATTCAGCTTATGGTCAGATATGTCCAATTAAGATGCATGAATGGCTTGGACAGTTTTGACCCTCTTTCCTTGAACCATAATTTGGCTACTTATCGTATTTGCTTGTTAAGATTAGCTTGGGCCGTATTGAACAAGTGTAATCCTCCTTCAGCAGGATGATTTTTTAGCTATTGGGAGCCTATATTTGACAGCCCCCAAATCTTATTTTCCTCGGTGAAATATTGCTGTTCCTCCCATTATTCTTACTTGCCCTGATTAATTTTTCTGATGGCAGTTGTTTTTCTACACTCATTTTTCCTCCATACTTGTACTCTTTGGAATTTTGGATCTAGTTGCAAGAGAGATGATTAGAAGGTGATTAATGTTCTGTTCTTGGCCCTCCCTGAAATGTGGTATTGGGAAAACTCACTAACCCTCAGTTTCCTCATCTGTAGACAGGGTATAATAGTTACTTTGGGGGGGTTGTGAAATGATGTAATGTGTATAAAAGCACCTTGGAACCCATGAAGTGTTATATACCATGCATATATTAATAGGTGTTAATATTGTTTGTTCTTTATTACATTTTACTTTGCTAAATTCAGCCAATGACTCTAATCTTTAAGAATCTTTTGAAACTTGATTTATTTAGTCTGTTTATCTCCTTCAGTTTTATGCCTTCAACCCTTATGAATATATTCTTTTTTTAAAAAAAGTAAATTTATTTATTTATTTTTGGCTGTGTTGGGTCTTTGTCGCTGTGCGTGGGCTTTCTCTAGTTGCGGCGAGCGGGGGCTACTCTTTGTTGCTGTGCACAGGCTTCTCAATGCGGTGGCTTCTCTTGTTGTGGAGCACGGGCTCTAGGCGCACGGGCTTCAGTAGTTGTGGTGTGCGGGCTTCAGTAGTTGCAGCACGCGGGCCCAGTAGTTGTGGCTCTCGGGCTCTAGAGTGTGGGCTCAGTAGTTGTGGCTCGTGGGCTCTAGAGCGCAGGCTCGGTAGTTGTGGCGCACAGGCTTAGTTGCTCCGCAGCATGTGGGATCTTCCCGGACCAGGGCTCAAACCCGTGTCCCCCTGCATTAGCAGGTGGATTCTTAACCACTGCGCCACTGGGGATGCCCATGAATATGTTCTTTATACGTCCATGTAGGTGATAAAATGTTGCATAGGCTCAGAAAAGACTTTTGTGGTATATTGTAAGAAAACTCTATCAGATTGATATGTCTATCCAAACAATTCGAAGACCTCCTTTTGTTGTCTGTAGGATTTTTTTTTTTTTTTTTTTTTTGGTAATCCCAGTTTGTTTGCAGGTCTAATTTATTTTTTATTTTTAAAAAATTTTTATTTTATATTGGAGTATAGTTGATTTACAATGTTGTGTTAGTTTCAGGTGTACAGCAAAGTGATTCAATTATACATATATATGTAACTATTCTTTTTCAAGTTCTTTTCCCATTTCAGTTATTACCGAATATTGAGCAGAGTTCCCTGTGCTATACAGTACAGTTCCTTTGTAAATCCATTTTCTCCTCTGTTCTTCATCCAGAAGAAATCTGTCTTGAAAATCTGAGTCCATTGGACTCATTATCATTCTGTATAATTCCTTCTTAGAGTGATGTGAGCCACATGATGATGTACACGATGGCCTAGCTTTCTAAGCAGTGTGTCTATTTCTATACACTGGAATCTTCTTGGCTTCTCTCCTTTCCCCCCTTACTGAGTGCATTGATAGTTGCACAGTCACTTTATGTTCTTGTGGGCGTCCCAGTCTTCCCAGGCGTCCTCAGCTGTCTCATTCATGCAGTCAGCATTGCCTTCTGCTGTGCACCTGGCACTGTGCTAAGTACACAGAGAGGATGGTTTCTGCTCTCAGAGTCTCAGAGTTGTAGCAGTTAAAGAAGTTACCATACAAATGGTGTACAGTGGGCACAAAGCAAGGCATTCCGGATTCGACCTTGTGTGAAAGGAGTCTAAGAGAAGTCTTAGCAGTCGAGTCTTGAAAGGTGTGTGAAAGTTTGCTAGGCAGATGGGGAAGGGGTAAGAGGTCCCAAGCTGAGAGAGCGGTGTGAATGAAAAAGGGGAATAGTGTCCTTTCCAGAGGGTCACGCCCTGGAATTTCACCTCTGTACTTCATACATTTGTAATACGGATTCCTAAAAATTTCTGGTAGAGCTCTGTCTCTCAATGCCTTTTCTTTCTTACTATGATCTCTCCTATTACCTGGTCTCTGGGAAAATTATTCCCATTTCTTACATAATGCGAAGGTTTTCAGAGAATATACTCATCTTTATTGTCCTATTAGTTTATTTAGGAAACTGATAAATAGAATTCAGTTTTTCTTTTCCCTGGCCCTGAAGATTTTCCATCAGAAACTTTAGAAATTTACCTGCGGTGGTATATTGAAGTATAACCTTACAGGCGGATCTTGAGATTTTCCTGGAGAGATGTCTTTTTCTTTTTGAATTAATTAATTAAATTGACTTTTGGCTGCATCAAGTCTTAGGTGCAGCATGCGGGATCTTCATTGAGGCACGCAGGGTCTTTCGTTGCAGCGCGTGGGCTTCTCTGTAGTTGTGGCGGCAGGTTTTCTCTTCTCTAGCTGTGGTGTGCAGGCTCCAGGGCGCATGGGCTCTGTAGTTGTGACGCGCAGGTTCCAGAGCTCGTGGGCTCTATAGTTTGTGGCACGCGGGCTCAGCAGTTGTGGCGCATGGGCTTATCCCTGCGGCATGTGGGATCTTAGTTCCCTGACCAGGGATCGAACCAGCATCCCCTGCATTGTAAGGCGGATTCTTTACCACTGGACCACGAGGGAAGTCCCTGGAGACATGTCTTAATTCTATGCAACACTTAACCTACTTTGCTGCTGCTTCTTTTTTTTTTTTAATTTCTTTATTTTTGGCTGCGTTGGGTCTTCATTGCTACGTGCAGGCTTTCTCTAGTTGCAGCGAGCGGGGGCTACTCTTCGTTGCGATGCGCGGGCTTCTCATTGCGGTGGCTTCTCTCGTTGCGGAGCATGGGCTCTAGGCTTGTGGGCTTCAGTAGTTGTGGCACGCGGGCTCAGTAGTTGTGGTGCACGGGCTTATTTGCTCCGTGGCACGTGGGATCTTCCCGGGGCTCGAACCCGTGTCCTCTGCATTGGCAGTCGGATTCTTAACCACTACGCCACCAGGGAGGTCCCTATTTTGCTTCTTGATTTATCCACTTACTCCATAAGGAAGAGCAAATGGTAACTCTGCTTTCATCCTTTCCTTGTTCTTGGCATCTGCATTCTCTATCATTTTTCTCACAAATATTACTTATAATTGTAAGTTTAAGTAATATTTAACTCTTTTAATATTTAAGGAGAATACCAGGAAACAATGTATTACTTTGGCATTACTTTGGCATATTAAATATGCATTAAAAATCCTTGTTTTCTGAAAATCGTAGCAGCTTTGAGAATGGCTGGATTGTGAATCACATACTCTGGACCGATTTTGGGTCTGTCTGGGCCACCACTGCCTGCCCATAGGCTTCCAGCTTTCTAAGTAGTATATGTATTTGTATGCACGGGGATAGCCCTGCGCTCAGAGAATGAAATGAGACAATAGCAGATGGCCAAGCATGCAGTACAGTGGGATTAGCACCGGCCTCTCCTTTCCAGGGCTCTCCGCTATGGTTTAAAGTAGTTTTGTGTTACAGTAAATTTCTTATCTTCATAATAAATCACTGACCTGGAAAATGTAATTGAGCATTTGAATCTGAGCTGCATTCAGAATCTGTGTTAAAATTGTACAGCTTCTTGCTTGGTTGATTATAAATGGTAATGTAGCTTGGAGTTTAATTTGCTGACGCAGACGTTATCATCTTTCCCTTGTATGCTTCTGTAACTTCTCTTTATTTCACCTTGCCTGCATCTCCAGTTTCCTAGGTTTTGGTATTTAGAGTTTAGATTTATCAGTAGCAGAAAGCTAACTGATAATTGAATTAGAAAGTTTTCCCTTTTTGTGGTCCTGGATTGGTTCTTTAAGTCTCCTGTTATTTTGTTTTCGGTAGGAAGTCAGAAAGAATAGGTTCTTTACACACTCTATTTGTTTGCTGTAGAGTCTTGACTTTAAGGACATGTTAGTTTCTTCACTTTTTCCATATCATAAAATGGAAAGAATATATTTTAGCATTGAAAACAATATTTACTAATTTATTCTGAGAAAATTAATATTTTAAAAATTGTGCTTTTATTTTTAATAAGGATTAATTGTAATGTTTTCTAAATATTCTTTTTAAATCACAAGCCAGCTGTTAATGAAGCTAAGTTGAAAGAAGAGCAGGTCAGGCCCTAATTGGATTTTAAGTTGGAAACTTAATATACTTAGGCATTAGAATTTTCCCTTTTCTTTCTTTCTTTATTATTTTTTAATAGAACTCAGTTTAATTAAAAATTTTTTTCCTCAGTGGAAAATATGTATAGCTAAATTCTTGAAATATTTTATTGAAAAAACAATGCATAGTAAATGAAGTCTGACTGATGGTAACTTTTCTGCTGGGGAATATGCTCCATATGGATTTACTTTGCTTCATATAACTTTTTTCCCCTCACTTTTTCAAGTAAACCTTAAGGAGGGTAGATAGTTGAACTTTCAAAGTCTGGTTTAACTTCCATTTGTCAGTAGATAACTTTTTAAATGATGCTGGTATTATACAAGTAACATCTTACAATGATTGAAGAATTAGTCCCTAAAAAAGGGAGGATCTTAGTTTACTTTGTTACAAAATATCTTTTCATTATGATATGTTCCTTCTCACCATCCCTCCTCTTCCAGAACACCCCTCTCCAAAAAATAAAAACAATAAAAGAAAACACAACATGCCTCATCCCTATCTTCTGATAATCTAGAAACAATACACTTTCGATATCAGTGATTAAAACAGAAAGAGCAATAGCATTGTAAAGATAGACGGGGGAGGAAAACCTCTCGCTGCATAGTAAACTGTTGCTGAAGCTTAGTGGAGTAAACAGTCATTTTATGTGTGAATCAGGAATTCAGGAAGGGCTCTCTTGCGTAGTTTGTCCCTGATTTGTTTGGTGACAGCTGGGGGTGTCTGCAGCTGGGTGACCCACTACCAGGATGGTTTCTTCATTTGCGTACATCCTGCCTGGGTATTCCTTGGCCTCTGGCTCCGTGGCTCCGTGGCCAGTTAAGGGTTGCGCTAGGAGTTGGTTTGGAAGCAGCAGGGGATTCCTTTTGTCTGTACTCTTTTGGTCACAGTAGTCACAGGACCTAACTTGATTTGGTGGCGGGGGCGTCAAGGAAAATACTCCACGTCTTACTGGAGGAGTGGCAAAGCCACTTACAAAAAAGCACGTGAAGTCGGAGACATTGTTGCGGCCGTCTGTGCAAAATATCTGCTCCAGCTGAATAAAAATGTTGGATAAAGGATTGAGAACATGAGGGCGAGATTTTGTTTGTGTGGTATGGTAACAAAGCTCTCACTTTCTTTTCTGTTGTCGTATGACTTTTTTGTATATTTCCATGTTCTGCTCAGTGTTTTAATCTCTTATTCATAGGACTTCTACTATCATCTATTGCTGTCAACAGAAGTCACTTCAAACCAGAAGGAATTCTAAACAGTTTTAAGTTGTTTTACCCAATTGAGGCATTATCACTGGGTATGAAAATAATTGATAGGAAAAGGGTACAGAGGAATAAGGTGTGTGGAAAGGGCAGGCTGACAGCAGAAGGTGAATTAATGCTACGTATTCAATTTGGAGATCATCATAGGTGAGCAGCACAACCGTCTAGATGAAAACTTTTGCGTATGAGTGATCTAACGTGGAAGAGACGCCATCTAGAAGCGCGTCAGACTGAGTATGTGCATGGATGACACAGTGATTGCAAGAGAATTTTTAAGTCCATTAAGAACAGAGAAACTTGACTAAACTGTTATTTGTATTTGTGTTATTTGGGGAATAATGCCAGATAAATCTCAGTACTAGAGTAGTTTCACGCTTCGTTGATGGATATTGGGAACCTTGACTTTTTTTTTTTTTCTGTTTTCTTATTCTGTCACAGAAACTATGCTTTTTAAAGATTGACGCTTCAAATTAATAGATTATAATTTCATTCCATTTATATCAGTGTTTCTTAATGGGGAAGGGAGGGACAGTTTTGTCTCAAAAGGGGCATTGTACAAGGTCTAGAAACATTTTTTGGTTGTAAAAACCCCTGGGTGGAGGGGGGGGGAGGGGGGAACCTTGACTTTTAAAGCTAGCACCATGGGGTTAATTGGATTGATGCTTTTTTTTCCCTCCCTAATTGAGATATAATTCACATACCATAAACTTTACTAATTTAAACTATATAATTCAGTTGTTTTTGGTATACTTACAAGGTTGTGCAACCATCACTTTTGTCCAGTTCCAGAACATTTTCATGACCCTAAAAAGAAACCCATACCTGTCACAACCCCTATACTCTGCATCCACTGCCTACTTTTTGTCTTTATCAATTTGCCTATGCTAGACATTTCATAGAAATGTAATCATATAATAAGTAGCTTTTTATGTCTTGCTTCTTTAATGTTTTCAAGGTTCATTATGTTGTAGCAAGTGTCAGTACTTTATTCCTTTTTATGGCTGAATAATATTCCATTGTAATGAATATAGCACTTTTTTTTTTTTAATCCATCCATCAGTTTCTGGAGGTTTGGGTGGTTTCCACTTGAATAATGATTATGTTACATCTATGTACAAGTTTTTGTATGAACATACGTTTTTCATTTCTCTTGAGTTTATATCTTGGGATGGAATTGATGTTAACTTTACCTGTAACTTTTTGAGGAACTGCCAAACTGTTTCTAAAGCGGCTGAACCATTTTACATTTCTGCCAACACTAGTTATTTTTCTTTTTCAAATAGCCATTCTAATGGGTGTGCAGTGGTATGTTGTTGTGGTTTTGACTTCTATTTCCATAATGACTAATGATGTTGAATGTCTTTTCATGTAATTGCTGGCCATCTGTGTATCTTCCTTGGAGAAATGTCTGTTCAGATCCTTTGCCCATTTCTTTTTTTTTAATTTTTATTTATTTATTTATCCATCCATCCATGGCCGTGTCGGGTCCTCGCCTCTGTGCGAGGGCCCTCTCCAGTTGCGGCAAGTGGGGACCACTCCTCATCACGGTGCGCGGGCCTCTCACTGTCGCGGCCTCTCCCGTTGCGGAGCACAGGCTCCAGACGCGCAGGCTCAGCAATCGTGGCTCATGGGCCCAGCCGCTCCGCGGCATGTGGGATCCTCCCAGACCGGGGCTCGAACCCGTGTCCCCTGCACTGGCAGGCAGAATCCCAACCACTGCGCCACCAGGGAAGCCCCCTTTGCCCATTTTTAAATGGAGTTATTTGGCTTTTTATTGAGTTCTAGAAAGTCTTTATTCGGGAGATTCCATCCATATCAGATAAGTGATTTGCACATATTTCTCCCATTCTCTGGGTTATCTCTTCACTGTCTTGATAGCATCCTTTGATGCACAAAAGTTTTAAATTTGATGAAGTCCAATTTATCTGTTTTTTCCTTAGTTGCTTATATGTTTTTGACATCATATCTAAGAAACCATTACCTAATTGAAGGTCACAAAGATTTCCTCCTGTGTTTTCTTCTAAGAGTTTTATAGTTTTAGCTTTTACTTTTAGGTCTTTGGTCCATTCCTAGTTCATTTTTGTATGTGGTGTAAGGTAGGGATCCAACTTCATTATTTTGCATGTGGATATCCATTTGTCCCAGCACCATTTGTTGAAAAGACTGTTCTTTTCCCACTGAATGGTCTTGGGACCATTGCTAAAAATCAGTTGTACATAGACACACATGTTCATTTCTGAACTTTAAGTTCTGTTCCATCAATTTATATGTCTGTCTGTTTCCCACATCACACTGTCTTGGTTACTGTAGCTTTGTAGTAGGTTTTGATACTGGACACTGTGAATCTTCTACCTTTGTTCCTTTTCAAGATCGTTTTGGCTTTTGGGCGTCCAAAAAAAGAAGTAACCACCTCCCACCAACATCAGGTCTTTCAGCTGATCAACACAGGATGTCTTTTAACTTATTTAGGTTGTTTTTAGTTTCTTTCATTGATGTTTTGTAATTTTCAGTTTACAAGCCTTGCACTTCTTTAAATTTATTCCTAAATATTTTATTATTTTTGCTGCTACTGTAAATGGAATTTTCTTTACTTCATTTTTAGATTATTTATTTTTAGTGTAAAGACATACAAGTGATTTTTGTTTATTGGTCTTGGGTTTTGAAACTTGGCTAAATTGGTTTATTATCTTTAATGGTGTTTTAGTGGATTCTTTAGTATTTTCTACGTATAAGATAAAGCCATCTGCAAATAGAGGTAGCTGTACCTTTTCTTTCCAATGTGGCTGCCTTTTATTTCTTTTTCTTCCCTAATTGCCCTTCCCTAATTGTCCAGTATAATGATGAATAGAGGTGGTGAGAGTGGACATCCTTGTCTTGTTCTTTATCTTAGGGGAAAGGTTTTCATTTTTCACCTTAAGTATGATGTTAACTGGGTTTTTTACAGATGCCTTTTATCCAGTTGAGGAAGTTCCCTTCTATTCCTAGTTTATTGAGTGTTTTTTATCATGAAGAGGTGTTGGGTTTTGTCAAATGCTTTTTCTGTAGTTATTGGGATGATCATGTGGTTTCTGTTCTTTATTAATATGGTACATTATATGGATTGATTTTTGTATGGTGAATCAATCTTGCATTCCTGGGATAAGAGTGGATGTGTTTTTAAAGAGCCTTGTATTTTTCACCTGGAGAGATGTAGAAACTTGTTCTACCACCATTATCATGGAGGCAATAGGAATGGACCTGAGAGAACATAGCCTTTGGATAAATGCTTTATTTTCAAGTGCTAGGGTATAATATAAACAAGAAGCATTCAAAGGCTTATAGTGTCATGCTTTGTACAACACAGAAGTAATTTTGACTCTTATGAAAACATCATTTCTTTGGACTTTTAAGGAGCTTCGTGAATAATTTGAGGATTTATGTGATGTGTCCATTTCCTATTAATCGTATGCCATATTAATATTCTCAGAGTCTTGCAAGCTCTAGTTTGGAGTGCCCTGACTTCTGTTTTGACTGAAAACATATTTTAAACTTGAAAAATGGTAATTAACAAGTCAATATGGAAGGGTCAGATTCCTTTTGGGACAAAGGTTGTTCTTAGTAGTCTCTCAGGAGACCTTGTAGCAGGAACTTGTCAGAGTATAAATATTACATAGATAAATATCTAGAAAGAGGCAAAGGATTTGGAAAAAAAATGCTTGATCAGAGTTTTGAAGCACAGTTAATATTTTCTTCTGCTTAAAACTGCTTATAATTTGGCATGAATTAACTTGCATTGCATTCTCACCTGTGGGAATGCCTGTTTTTGGATAGACGCCTAGGTGCCTGTCAACTCTAGTTGAGAAGTGGAAATAATTAACCTCCTGAAGAAATTATTAAATCAAACTTTGATGAAGTAGCTTTTTGTGCTCTTCCTTCTCTCTGCCATACCGATATGTACACCCTCACCAGAAAAGAGCTTCCAGCATCAGACGTGTATTTTGTCCTTTATCTGTTTTATCTTCCTGTAATTGCCAGACCTCCTTACTTTTTTCTCCTAACACTTTTTTTTTCCTGCAGGGGTTTTTCAGATTAGAAAAATCATTCAAGTTGACCAAGGAGGATTTACTAAATTTAGTAAGATTCTTGGGCTTCCATTGCATATAGGTGAGGAACTGTTGTTTGGATCTGTTCTCCCTGCATCCCAACCAGGCCAAACTCTTACACAGCAAATTTGGTAACACAGTATCTTTGTAAAACAGCTAAGCAAGCAATTTTAAGTGAAGTGGCTATTCGTTTTAGAAAATATTGTGGGTATTTGAAAAGAATGCCACTAATTAATGATTTGTAACTTTTCTCCTACCCTTTTGACAATCTGATGAAAGCTGTGGGTGCTCTTCATGTAAAAATGCACATGGCTCATTTGTGTGGACCGGGATGTCAGACACACCTTAAAGGCCATCCCTGAACTCCTGCTTCAAAATGCCCACCATGGGTGAAACAATCAAGTTGGGATACAAGGGTCTCTAGGTTTTACAAAGCCATAAAATTATGTATATGGTTCAAATACAGCATAAATTGAGAGCAATTACAATTTCATGTTAAATATTATTTAACTAGAAAGAGCATACATAGCTGCTGGGTATAATGGATGCTGTGATGAGTGACCCAGATCCCTGCTGAGGGTTGAAGGTTGTATTCCCCCAGGTGCTGGAAGTATCCCCCGTGGAGATTGCGTTGGCTAAAGAGACCTACCTTGTACAAGGCCACATCCCTTCCCATTGGTATCCAATGATTGATCCTTGTAGGGTACAAGGGCTTGAATCCATTGCCCTGATTTGGGGCAACTCTGAAAGGTCATCGCAGATTCAGAGCTCCCCATGGGGTTGTCTGAATCCTTTGGGACTTCATGGCAGCCTAATTTCTCCCTCTGCACCATCATGCTCCCCCCCCCCCCCACTTCCTTTCCACTGGTATTGATCCCAAGAGCACCCTCTAATTTCTTGAACAATAAAATCTGTCTCAAGGTCTGCTTCTTGGGAAACCCAGCCTTGTCACACTAGGATTGACTTTTAGTACAGGTTAGCTTACTTCAGGCCATAAAAGTTGGCCTGGCTAAAATAAAAATTGAGTGAGATGAACTTGAATTTAGACTTAAAATATGTGAAGCATCCTATTGCTGTTTCCTTTGGACCATATATTTCAAATAGGTTTTGCAAGTCTTGGTTTCTCTGGATTCATTTGTTATCTCTCAGTCTTCCTTTGGCATTGCGGAAAACCCCCCAAGTCTCTGACAGCTTGGTTTGGTCCCACAGTATGAACCTGTGGAAGGTGTGGGTTAAATAGAAACGCTCACATGTCCCACAGAAACCCCTAGAGATTTCCCATGTTGGTAAGTGCATATGTTAGGAGAATCTCTCTTATCATGATCCTAATCATATTTCTTGTAAATCCTGAGATTTCTCAGATAGGAGTTAGAAAATTATTGCTTTTGTCATTATCATTGAAATCATGTATGTCCCTTCTGAATATTTGAAAAATGTGGAAAAGGTATAACAAGGAAAGTTCTATGTAAAAATAAACTTTTCCTTCAAATTGGGATAATATTGTACATTTTGATAACTTTTCTTTTTCATGTAATGTTATATAATAAAGAAGTTTGCATATCCTTAATTAATCATCAAGTATATGAACTGTAATGGTTGATAGAGCATATTTAATTTAGCTAGCCTTCTATTGTTATGTACTTGATTTTTCCCGACTTTGTTATTGGTAATAAGTAATACAAAGAATAGTGGTTCTTTGTGGGGGGATGGGCAGAAACTAAGCCTAGTGTGTCTGCTTTAGTTAGTTACTTAAAAATACTGAGTTCTTTCATCACTAAAATGTAGTGAACTATTAGATCTAAGAGTGTTCTATCTATTGTTATCGCACAGCTTCAAGGGATGCCATTCGTATAGGTGTGAATTGAGGTCCTAGGTGCAGTCCCATCATTGCCGCTGCTTCACAAGGACAGCCACCGTGGATTTATGGGTCCTCTTTTTGTTTTTTTGTTTTTTTTTTTGAGCAATTTTAGCATATGAATATCCGTCAAGTTTGTTTTTTTTTTTTTTTTAATTTTATTTATTTATTTATTTATTTATGGCTGTGTTGGGTCTTCGTTTCTGTGCGAGGGCTTTCTCCAGTCGCGGCAAGTGGGGGCCACTCTTCATCGCGGTGCGCAGGCCTCTCACTGTCGCAGCCTCCAGACGCGCAGGCTCAGTAGCTGTGGCTCACGGGCCTAGTTGCTCCGCGGCATGTGGGATCCTCCCAGACCAGGGCTCGAACCCGTGTCCCCTGCATTGGCAGGCAGATTCTTAACCACTGCGCCACCAGGGAAGCCCCGCCAAGTTTTTATATATGCCTGCCAGATATAAAAAGAAGTATTTGAGCCATTTCCTTAATTGTCTACCAAGCAGATCTTGACTAGCAGTGTGACCTTTGGTCTCACCAGCTTTTGCTTCATATTATCCAGTTATTTTAATTCAGGAGGTCCCTAGTTCCATTATCTGTACCATGAGCAAGTCTATCAAGGAACTTACTTTCCCTCCCAGCAATTAATAAAATCTAACCGGAGCAATGGACTCTGTATTTTCCTAAAGGTCATACCTATACTTCCTGTATAGTTCAATTTGAACAGTTTTTAAGATAAAATACAGAGGTACTCTGCTGAAGTGTATTACTTTTTAAATGTTCTCGTCTTTCCCATCATAAGAATACAGTTGTGGGCTTCCCTGGTGGCGCAGTGGTTGGGAATCCGCCTGCCAATGCAGGGGACACGGGTTCGAGCCCTGGTCCGGGAGGATCCCACATGCCGCGGAGCAGTTAAGCCCGTGCGCCACAACTGCTGAGCCTGCGTGCCGCAACTGGTGAAGCCCACGTGCCTAGAGCCCGTGCACCGCAACAGAGTAGCCTCCGCTCGCAGCAACTAGAGAAAGCCCGCGCGCAGCAACGAAGACCCAACGCAGCCAAAAATAAATAAATAAATTTAAAAAAAATAAAAAAGAATACAGTTGTATTTTAGAATTGAAAGGAATATTAGTGGTCTTTGTCTTGTAGGTAGGTAATTAGAAAGAACAAGTAACTTGCCCAGTGGGACATAGCTAGCTATTTATTCATCACGGTAATCCGTCCATTACTTATATGATGAGAGAATAGCACAACTGGGAGGGAAACTCAACCAAAGAAATAATTGGTTGTCAGCCAGAATCTTTGCTGGGCTTATTAAAGACCCTAAACAGTCATTGAGAATATAGATATGGGAGTTTTAACAACCTAAGTTGTGTTTAAAACACTGCTTAGAGTTCCACATGACTTTGTTGCTCTTGTATCCTCTAATCGATGGAAACACATAACTGGACAAGTAAAACTTAGAGACCAGTACAGTCTGGGCAAACCCTGATCATTTTAGTAAAGTATAGTTGTGCCTTGTTAGTACATTTCACAGGCCTGCAGGATGGTAGACAAACAATTGCGTAGATCAGGGGACTTAGTGAATTTTTCCTTTTTAGATTCCATTGATTACTGTAGATCTCTTTTGCCAGCTGATTATGACCAGTTCATCCAGACTGTACTTTTACCACTGATACTGAGAAGTATTATTAACCAAGAAGGTAAAGGTCAGAGCCTTTCTGAGTAACTTGCTTTCCACAATACATTTGACACTGATGGCTGCTTAGAACAAGTGTGGAGGCATCATCCAAAAAATTCTTTCCTTTAAATGATGTTCCAGGTAGCTAGGTGACTGCAAGGAGTATTTTGGGATTTCTTGTCCTTAGAACTACATCCTACAGGAAGTCCCTTCTACGTTTGCTCAGTGATTAGGGCCTCAGCAGCAGAGCAGTCAGTTCCACTTGACTAGGAATAAATCACCCACGTTGAACCATGATAGTTTCTGACAACTGGCAATGCTGATAAAAACCAAAACAAAAGATGTTAAGAAATCTGTGCCAGTGTGGAGCTGGTGTGCAGATTTGATGGATTCACGTGCAGCATGCATTCTGCGTTAGTCTTCCTCCTCTTTCATCGGTTTTTCTCTCTTTGTAAAATAAAAATTGTACGAGAAGAAAGGCTCTATATCATATAATAATTATTTCAATTTTCTTTCTAGCCCAGTTAACAGACTTATACCCTAATTAGAGAGGTCATTTTAAGGAAAACGCCTTCCTTCTCTAAATAGTTATTTAGAAAGTGTTTCCTTCTTGAATTCTTCACTCTTAGTTCTTCTCTATGATTTTAGGCTGTATGTATAAACCTGATTGACCCTTCCCCTCCCTACTCATCACCAGGGACACAGATAATATAGACTAAACACCAATTCCTTTGATCTCTGCACAATTTTACTCATGCAGAAATTGAATACATGTTAATAGCTGCTTAATGATTTCTTCTTAATACAGATCGGTCATGCATAAAGTAGGAAGAGGCCATAGAATTATAAAATACATTATTTTCTGCAAGAATTTTTTATTAATTTTCAATATTACTAAGTATAAGTTATTAATGTAAAAGAAGAAAAGCTTTTTTAGCTATTGTTAAGTGCTCCTTAGTCCGTGTGTATAAATAAACTAGCCTCCTTCTACCCCTTGAAAGGCCAAACAGACTGTCTTAATACTATCATAATATTGATCCTGATATCAAGTACCTTTGGTTCTGCCCACCAGCTTTAGTGTGTTATGTTTGACTATACACGGAAGTACATGGAAGATGCTCTTCTGCATCGGCAGTGGTTTGGTACCTCCACCCTTCCTTCTTTGCTTCTGTAGGGGAGAATATTTTCATATGTGACCGTAGTAATAACATTGTGTTTATTGATAAACACTACTTAATAACAAGGAATCATTTATGGAAAGATGCTTGAGACATCTTTGTGTGATTCTTCTTTCCCCCCCCTGCCCCCCATCATAGAACATATTATTTATAGCACAGTGATTAAGAGTAGAATTCTGGAGCTAGATTGCCTAATAATTATAGTCTTGTGGCGGAGCTTCAATAGTTGTTATACATAGATTTCTGAAAACAGTGCCTGATACATACCACACTCTCTGTGTTAGTGGTGCCTCTTGTCACCACTGCCGCCGCCTCCTCCACCACCCCCATCACGAGTAATTTTTTGTTGTTTTTATCATATTGCCATTTTAGGGATTCTGTGGTTTCTGTTTCTACAAAATGGAAAGTTTTTTTCTTGGGTAGATATTCTGAGCATATTTAAAGGAGTATTTTTCCACTTAGCATGATTCTGAAGCAGTCATCTTTATCATTAATAGTCGAGTATGTGCATAACTGATCCAGTTTTTCTCTTAGCTGTTGTATTCAAAGCTTTTGTAAATAGTGTATTTCAGATCCTGTGGATAATTGAACTTGGTATAGAATGGGATTTCCACTATATAGTTTATAGAAATTGCATGGTAAATACTGAAAGGGTGTGATATGGGACTATTAGGGTGAACAGTTTTCACAGCCTCTATATTGGATTAGTTAAAAGAAGAGAATAATGGCAAGATTAATATGATAGCATTCATACACCCCTTGGTTAGCAACGTCTGAACCCAGAGAGCCTTGATCACAAAATCACGATTTTGAGTCTCAACCAAAGTGAGGATATATAAAAGGAGTTTTCAGTAGGATTCAGCTGCTGTCCATCATGATGCTGGGTAAACGGAAAGTGCTTTGTACACACCCATCCTCCCACACACCACACAGAGCCTCTTTTGGGTTAATGCTCTTGCAGCTGGTTTGCACATATCTGTATCTACTGCAGGCCTTCCTTGCCGATAGCAGCTTGCCCAAAGGAGACAGCTCTAGTGAGCGCTGCCCTTTCTTCACCGTGGAATGGCTATTTCTGCTCTCCAGGAATAGCCATCCTCTTCCTCCCCTCCAACTCAGCAGTTTAGACAGCTGGCTAATTGGATAAGAAAGTAGCTTAGGGAGAACTTGTTAATGGGGATTTTACCTGGTTTAGCAGCTTCTGCACCTGAGTATATCAGGAAAAGTCTTTTTGTTTGTTGGTTGGTTTGTTTGTTTTTGTTTTTGCTGGCAAAGAATAATGGATCCCTTTAATAGTTGGCCTACATACAAATTATACAAGTGGAATTGTTAACAGTGAACATCTTAATTATTTCTTAGATGCTGATGATGGAGGAGAAAGAAGGGTATAATCCTTATTATGCATGTAAGGGCTGTTTGTATATTAGGTGGGCTCATAAAACAAATCTCTGGTTTCTTGTATGTAAAACTTGGTTCTATGAAGTTTTATTTTTTAAAAAAGGTGGTTGTACTGCTCTTCCTTGGTAAAAAAGTCTAATCAACAGAATGATGATATCTTTTTTGTGTGTGTGTAAGGTTTATATGTCAGCAACTAGGATGACCCGCACAGCTGGTTAAATATGTAAACACCAGGGCATTGCCTCCTGTATGTTATGGAGTACTAGATTTTTAAGTGGCAAAATCTCTTTAGTGGTTGTGAATTTACCTAAGTATTGATCCATATGAGATTCCAATAGGAGTGTCTGATTAAACTAAAGGAAACTAATGCTTTTCATATGTGATGGTCTTTTCTCTCACAGTATGCTTTGGACTTTATCGGCATGGAAAAGACTGGAGCCAGTTGCAGTGGTTCACCTGTAGGATTCTTCCTTCGTTAAAGAGTGAAAATCCAAGCCTGACAGTACTCATGGTTCCCTATTCTGAGTTCGCTGAATCTTTTCGCTTAGCTTATTTGTTCTGCTGTGGAATTCTCAGGGACTGTAGAGAGGGACCTTTTTTTCTTCCCCTTGGAAGAGGGGAAGAAAATGTGTATAGAATGAGTAATAACAATATGGTTGGAGATTCGTGTTATAATATATAGATAGATGAAAGAATGGAGATAAATGTATAGATAGAGAAAAGAATGGGAGATGTGTATATGTATGTATGTAGATCAGTACTTTGTTCATGTGTGATGGCATACAGACTGTGGTCATCTTATTGTCATGGGGGTAAGAGCAAGAAAGTCATCCCAAAGCAGATAACATTTATGTTGCTTTTTGAAAGCCATGTGAAATAAACCAGCTAGTTCAAGAGTAGACGATGATATTATATTCTCCTGCTTCATTTTTCTCTGTAGGACTTATCACCATCCTACATACTATGTTCACTTCATTCATTCATTCCTTGTCTAGCGTATTAGGATTAAGCTCTTTGAGGGTAGGGATTTTTGTCTGTTTGGATTAATTCTATATCCTCAACACCTAGAAAACTACCTGGCACGTAGCTGAATGAAAGAATGAAGTTTGTGAGTTTTAGAATAGTTGTCTTACTTATTTTCCTTTTGCTTATTAAGAATCTCTCTCTACAGTTCCTCCATATTTTTGCTTCCTATTTTTCATTGTGTGTACGGGAGTCTCCCTAGTGATAATATGCTGTTTCCACACTAGTTCACAAACCCATCCCCTATTTTCCATCTCTCTTAACTCACTTAGTTTCCAAACTCTCTTACCTGAATTGATACGCTCTCCTAGCTGTTTTCATGCCTCTACGTAACTCCCCTTAGATATTGACTATCTTCTCCACAGCTATCAGAATTATCAGTCTGAAATACAGAACTGACCGGACTGTTTCTTTGCTTAAAAGTCCCTAATAGTCCCCATCTGTCTAGAGTAAAATGTGTGCTCGTTAGAATGGCACGGAAGCCCATCCATAGCTTGGATTCAGGTACATAAAGTCCCCTTCCCATCTTATAATGAAAATGGGTCTGTTCATTTTTCTTTGTGTCACTAGTGCCTGGCATGTAATAGAGACTTCACCAATAGTTTTTTGAGTAAATGAATGCGTACTAGGGTATATGAAGGAATGAATAACTATAATAATAAATTTCATTGAAAATGCTTGCTGTTGAAATAAAAGATGATATAAAAACCTAACTTGAACACTAGCATTTAAGAACAGTTTTTCCGGGCTTCCCTGGTGGCGCAGTGGTTGAGAATCTGCCTGCCAATGCAGGGGACGCGGGTTCGAGCCCTGGTCTGGGAAGATCCCACATGCCGCGGAGCAACTGGGCCCGTGAGCCACAACTACTGGGCCTGCGCGTCTGGAGCCTGTGCTCCACAACAAGAGAGGCCGCGACAGTGAGAGGCCCGCGACCGCGATGAAGAGTGGCCCCCGCTCGCCACAACCAAAGAAAGCCCTCACACAGAAACGAAGACCCAACACAGCCAGAAATAAATAAATAAATAAATTTAAGGACAGTTTTTCCTTTTTACAGCTGATTTGTTTTTCTTAGCATCCAGCTGTTCAATTTGCTGTCCTCCCTCAGCATTTTTTAAAGGAATCTCTCTGGGCATTTACACTGTTGCTTTGGAAGTAATCCAGTTTCTCATGGCTTTCCTCCCTGTAGGTCTTCCCTTTATCCCTATCCCTATATGTTGGGTCTTTTCTCCCTAGCTACTTTGCTTATTTCTTTATAGAGATTTATGACTCTGCATGTATGACCATACCCATGTGTATGTCTTTTCTGTCTTCTGGCTATAAGTTCTCAGTTTAAAGCTTTGCATGAAGTTCTAAGACCCTTAGGGTTAAATTACTTCTACAGAGCACACACTGACAACCCTGATCTACCTGTTTCCAACTTAAAATGATTTTTATTGTGACTGTTTGTATTTCTCTGAATTTCCTTTTTTTCCCCCCCTTAAATGTGTGTGCACACTCAGAATGAAAAGCTCCAAGAGCAACTTAGAGATAAGGAAAAGCAGATGAGCAGCTTGAAGGAGCGAGTCAAATCCTTGCAGGCTGACACCACCAACACTGACACCGCCTTGACTACTTTGGAGGAGGCCCTTGCCGAGAAGGTGGGTGACTGGCCCAGACTCCTCACAGACACATTTCTTCTGCCTTCTCATTAATCTGAAAGTCACTTTAGTGCTGAGACTTGATAGAGGAGACAGAAGAAGTCGCTTTGGCAAAAGGGAAAAGAGCTGCCTGTACTGTTGCTGACGTACCCAGTGTAAGGGAAAGAAGATTCGTTTTGTTGTTGCCAATTTAAGCACCTGTTGCTAGGCAGGATGGATTCCGTACTGGAGGGCAGTGGCTGAAGTTTCTAAAGAATCAGCCATGTGCTCCCTGTTTACTATCTTCTTTTTATGTGTATGGTCAGCTAGAATTCGGTGATGTGGGAATGTCGGACGCTGACCATCAGGAGGCAACATTAGTTCTCTTTTACTGTGCCGCATTGGGATCTAATATATTCATGGGTTTTAGTTATTAATACAGTGTACTTGCTGTTTTTCTAGTCGTGGCCTTGCCACTTCATTTTGCCTTCATGAGCAAACCTAGTTTTTACAGGAATGGTTGACTAAAGAAGTGGCCCAACATGACAAGTGTTAATGTCTTGGAGGAGGTTTAAGGACTCTTGGTGGGGCATTTTAATTGGATTCTTCTTCTTCTTCTTCTTCTTTTTTCTTTAAGGGATAGGGTTACTGTTCCTTAAGCCTCTTGGACTCAGAATGTTTCAGGCTTCCTGCCCAGGGATCAAGGCTTGATCCCCGAATATATTCAGAAATAATACCCATAAATGTACTTAAATTGCTTCAACTTTCAAACTTCCTGAGTATCTGTTGACAGAAGTTTTAATGGTTTCTCTTTTCTTTATCCTTCTTTATGCTTTAAGCTCAACAAATCATAATCTCTCCAACCTCCTCCTGTTTGCTGTGTGAGTTGTGAGTTGTTTCCATTGCTTTGTAGGCAACATGTGAATTATATATAGAAAAGAAATATTTGCTACTTATTGTCCTTAGGGTATATGTATAAGTTTTTTGTTGCTTGGGATTTGAATAAATGAGATTATTCCAAAAGAATACTCTAGGGACATCTAATACTAATTAAGGTTATAGGAAAAGAAACCTAGGGGAATCAAAAGAACAAAACCAGATGTATGTTAGGGCAAGATAGGTTGGAAGGTTGGATTCTTTACAAGGTCAATTATTAACGACCTATCACTGTCTTTTGAATGGAGGATGGAAGTGTGAAATTTTATCAGCTAGAAGCTGAATTGCAGTCATATGATAGAAGTATGAAAGGAATTTTCTCATGTATTGATGTACTCTCTTATCAGGAGCGGACAATCGAACGCTTAAAGGACCAGCGGGACCAAGATGAGCAAGAAAAGCAGGAGGAAATTGATAACTACAAAAAAGATCTTAAAGACCTGAAAGAAAAAGTCAGCCTATTGCAAGGCGACCTCTCAGAGAAAGAGGTCAAGATCACCAAAATGGAATTATTTGGTTTGCTTAGCCAGTGCATTGTGTGTATATGTTGTTGGTGTTTACATAATGCGTATAAAAAAAGGGTCTGTTGGAAGATTTAAAGAATCTTCTTATAGCAGGGATTATTTCAGGAAGCTTTGCAGAGATACAGTAGATGGAATCATTTCTTTCCTAAGTCTTACCTCTTACCTCTTGCAACTGTTATGAGTTGGCTTCTTACTTGCTAATGACGTTTTACAGATCCTAAAATAACAGTATTTCTCCAGTTACATTTGGAGAAATATTGTGCTAATGGTGAGAAAGCTGATAGACGAATGGCATGTGCACAAGGAGGACAGTTTATTTACATCAGCTCTTAACGATCACCTCAGCATTGGCAGAGAATCTTAAATGATTGTTGACCAATTAGGTGACTTAATAGACTTTGATTTTACTTTTGAAGAATCTTGTCGATGTCACCTAAATAGCAGAAATACCTAATGCCTTGTGATCAGATAATAATGAGCTTTAGGGACATTCTCAGGGTTTTCTTTCTAATATCTTTAGGAAAATTTATGGGAATTTGTGTTTCTAATAGAATGTTTCTTCCAAAATCAGAAGAGAAGAAAAAAGTCAGTGTAGCTACTAAGGTTGACTGCTTACATTCACAAAGCTTGATCTATTTCCATTTATTTTGTGGGAATGGATATGTATTGGTAGAGCTCTTTAAGTCACTATTCAGTTGGTATTTCTTGGGAATTCATTCTGTTTTAGTTAGAACTTGAAAGCCAGAGCTAATGTTGTTGTTCTGTATTTCATGTTCTTGAAGTGGAAATATGTCAGTATATGCTAATGGAAAGAAACTACAAACCACCAGGAAAATAAATTTAAGAATTTAAATCTCCATTTTGTTAATAAATAGTATTTATTCTAGATGTATGTTGCTTCTTTTAGGCTTCACTCTTGGATCTGAAAGAGCATGCTTCTTCCCTGGCTTCCGCAGGATTGAAAAAGGACTCACGGCTTAAGACACTAGAAATTGCTTTGGAGCAGAAGAAGGAAGAGTGTCTGAAGATGGACTCGCAGTTGAAAAAGGTTAAAGAAAACTTTTCCAATTTCTTGCTTTGCTTTATTTATTTTTTTTAAGTTTCTGCTTTATAACAAAGTGAATCAGCTATACATAAACATATATCCCCATATCTCCTCCCTCTTGCATCTCCCTCCCATCCTCCCTATCCCACCCCTCTAGGTGGTCACAAAGCACTGAGCTGATCTCCCTGTGCTATGCGGCTGCTTCCCACTAGCTATCTGTTTTACATTTGGTAGTGTATATATGTCCATGCCACTCTCTCACTTCGTCCCAGCTTACCCTTCCCCCTCCCCGTGTCCTCAAGTCCATTCTCTACATCTGCGTCTTTATTCCTGTCCTGCCCCTAGGTTCTTCATAACTTTTTTTTTTTTTTAGATTCCGTATGTATGTGTTAGCATACGGTATTTGTTTTTCTCTTTCTGACTTACTTCACTCTGTATGACAGACTCTAGGTCCATCCACCTCACTACAAATAACTCAATTTCATTTCTTTTTATGGCTGAGTAATATTCTATTGTATATATGTGCAACATCTTCTTTATCCATTCATCTGTTGATGGACACTTAGGTTGCTTCCATGTCCTGGCTATTGTCAATAGAGCTGTAATGAACATTGTGGTACATGACTCTTTTTGAATTATGGTTTTCTCAGGGTATATGCCCAGTAGTGGGATTGCTGGGTTGTATGGTAGTTCTATTTATAGTTTCTTAAGGAACCTCCCTACTGTTCTCCATAGTGGTTGTATCACTTTACATTCCCACCAACAGTGCAAGAGGGTTCCCTTTTCTCCACACCCTCTCCAGCATTTATTGTTTGTAGATTTTTTGATAATGGCCATTCTGACTGGTGTGAGGTGATACCTCATTGTAGTTTGGATTTGCATTTCTCTAATGATTAGTGATGTTGAGCATCCTTTCATGTGTTTGTTGGCAATCTGTATATCTTCTTTGGAGAAATGTCTATTTAGGTCTTCTGCCCATTTTTGGATTGGGTTGTTTGTTTTTTGATATTGAACTGCATGAGCTGCTTGTATATTTTAGAGTTTAATCCTTTGTCAGTTGCTTCATTTGCAAATATTTTCTCCCATTCTGAGGGTTGTCTTCTCATCTTGTTTATGGTTTCCTTTGCTGTGCAAAAGCTTCTAAGTTTCTAGGTCCCATTTGTTTATTTTTGTTTTTATTTCCATTTCTCTAGGAGCTGGGTCAAAAAGGATCTTGCTGCGATTTATGTCATAGAGTGTTCTGCCTCTGTTTTCCTCTAAGAGTTGGATAGTGTCTGGCCTTACATTTAGGTCTTTAACCCATTTTGAGTCTATTTTTGTGTATGGTGTTAGGGAGTGTTCTGCTTTCATTCTTTTACATGTAGCTGTCCAGTTTTCCCAGCACCATTTATTGAAGAGGCTGTCTTTTCTCCATTGTATATTCTTGCCTCCTTTATCAAGAATAAGGTGACCATATGTGAGTGGGTTTATCTCTGGGCTTTTTACCCTGTTCCATTGATCTGTATTTCTGTTTTTGTGCCAGTCCCATACTGTCTTGATGACTGTTCTTGCTTTGCCTTAAATAACAGCATAGTAGAAAACTCTATAGTGTCCATATGGAATAACTTACCAGTGGAGTAATAATCTCCTAAAATTCAAAATACCATTTATACCTTGATTAATTCTCTTGGCATTCTTATCCTATTTTACTTTACTCCTGAGAGTCCCCAAACTCTTAGAAAATTGGCAATTCAGAGTAAGATTAAAATATGCAGCTCCTTTATAGATGACATGTAAGACCACAATGTAAAAATCTCAATTATCTGATATTTTTCTTCTATTAGCATTAGGCTTCCTGGCAAGAGATAATTTAACAGTGATAATCACCCATACCGGTGAATATTAGAATTTGGTACAGGTATTTACTATCCATTTCATTGATTTACACCTCTCTAATATTTATATGGCAGTTTGTGGTTTTCAAAGCACTTTCATACTTATTATCTCTGAGTTACCAACTCTGATTAACTGGGTCCAGTTCATGTGATTACTGATGAGAAGGGGGCCCAGCCTAGTCTTGAGACTTGGTGGTGTTCTTTTGACATATATTGGGTGTGTTCAGCATGAACACCTTGTGATGAATCATTATTTAGGGTGTGCCAGAAATGAAGTCATATTCTTAAGCTAAGGAAAGGAAGAAAATCCAGTAGCTTAAAGTTACTTTTGAATAAGTAGGAAAATACTTTTTTTGAGATTAACTAGTTCAGATTTGGTGATTGACTTTTTTCCCCCTCACTAAAGAAGTGGAGGTAATTTTCTATTTAATACCGGAATATTGAAGGTAAGACTGTTAGATGTATTTAGGATTATGAAACTGAGCAGTAACTGTCAAGAGTAATAAATGTTATTCACTAATATTCCAAACTCGCCTATTTATGGCAATCCCACATTTTCTCTTTGTTTATTTTTAATCTCCTTGTTATGATACTTCTATAGCTGGCCATTTTTATGATCTCTTAAACTTTGTGTTTAGGTTCATGAGAAAAAATAAAGTTATCTTTGGGTAGAGGACTTGGTGGCTTCCCCCTCCTCTGATTTATTACTTGTTTTTCTGCTAATTGCCATTTTACTTTTCGTATTTTCCCTTCTTTCATTCTGGACAACTGTAACTTTTCATTTTAATTAATTAGTGATGTTTTCCTATTACACTGCTCCCACAACGCCCTCCTCCAACCTAAATATAGGTTGCTCTAGAGTTTGCAATATACATTTTCACTCTTTTCTTTTTCCTCAGCTTTTTCAATGCCAAAAATTGTAGATATTTAAGGTGTACAACATGATGCTTTCATCTATGTATGCGTTGTGAAATGGTTACCACAGTCAAGCTAATTAACACATTCATCAACCTTAAATAGTTACCTTTTTTCGTGTGTGTGGTGAGAACACTTTTTAAAAATTGTAGTATAATTGACATATAACATTTTATTAGTTTCTGGTGTACAACATAACAACTCAATATTTGTATATATTGCAGAATCATCACCACAGTAAATCTATTGAACATCCATCAATATACATAGTTATAAATTTTTTTTCTTGTGATGAGAACTTTTAAGATGTATTCTCTTAGCAACTTTGACATATGCAGCACATATTTATAGTCACCATGCTGTACATCACATCCCCAGGACTTACTGTTTTGTAACTGGAAATGTGTACCTTCTGGTCCCCTTCACCCATGTCGCCCACCTCTGACTCCCCACTTCTGGCAGGCTACCGGTCTTTTCTGTGAGCTTGGTCTTTTTGTTTTTGTTTTAGATTCCATATATAAGTGCAGTCATAATGACATTTATCTACTCTGTCTGACTTATCTCACTTAGCATGTTCTCAAGGTCCATCCATTTTGTGGCCAATGAAAAGACTTTCCCCCTTTTTTTATGGCTGAGTAATATTCCTGTGTGTGTATACATACATACATACGTACATACCGCATTTTCTTATCTATTCATCCACTGATGGACACTTAGGTTGTTGAGAACACTTTTTAAGATGTATTCTCTTAGCAAATTTCAAGTATGCAACACAACATTGTTAACTAGAGTCGATATCCTATACGTTAGATCCCCAGGACTTATTCATCTTATAACTGAAAGTTTGTACACTTTGACCAACATCTTCCCATTTCCCCACCCCCAGCCCCTGGCAACCACCCTTCTACCCTCTGCTTTTCTGAGTTCACCTTTTTCAGATTCCACATTATAAGCAAGATCTTCCATGTTTTTAATATGTGGCATTTCCTTCTCATTCTTCTTTGCAGTGTCCATTTTTCTGCTTACATTGCCCCTCTACTCTTGGGTGTTGTCTCCTTTTCCCCTTAGCGCCTTTAACTATTTTTTAAAAATACTTATTTATTTTATTTATTTATTTTTTTGTCTGTGTTGGGTCTTGGTTGTGGCATGCGGGATCTTCATTGTGATGCGCGGGCTCTCTAGTTGTGGCGCACGGGCTCCAGAGCGCATGGGCTCTGTCGTTTGTGGGATGCAGCCTCTCTAGTTGAGGCATGGGGGCTCTGTAGTGGCGGCGCACGGGCTTAGTTGCCCTGCGGCATGTGGGATCTTAGTTCTCTGACCGGGGATCAAACCCGTGTCCCCCGCACTGGAAGACGGATTCTTAACCGCTGGACCACCAGGGAAGTCCTTTGCCTTTAGCTATTTATCATAGTTACTTTAAATTCCCTGTCTGGTAATTCCAACATCTGTGTCAAATATATGAGTCTTATTTTTTACTAGCAGGGGCGAGAGTGGGAGAAATGCCCTTTCCCCAGGTAGGACAAAGCTCTGTTAAAATTTTTACTCCTGAGGGTCTGTCTTTGGATAGAGTACACTTTGGGCATATTTCACAATTGTTACTCTTCCCCTCCTGCAGCCAGAACCACAAGGGGATTTTTGTTGGCTCTTCACTGTGAGACCCTGGTGTGGTTCCTGGATTAAAGCCCATGAAAGTATGGGCCCCCCTAAAACCGCCGGCCCTGGGACTTTCCTCACTCTTTTGCTTGTACGTCCACACTCAGCCCCCAGCAGTTCCTTAAAATTACCACTTAAGTGTTTCTGCTCACAGCTTCTGCTCCAGGTGAGCAGATCTCAGCTTCAGCTCTGTGGGTTTGCCAGTGTCTCTTGATGTTGGAGGGGTAATTTTTCCTGTGACCTCAGTTCTCTGATAGGTCCTAGAAAACTCATTGATTTTCTGTTTTTCAACTTTTTCTTGTAAAAATAGTAGTGATGACTTCTGAGTTTTTTACATGTTGGAACTGAAGTTCCAGTAGCTTCCTGTATGGAACAGGCCTACTCATTCTTGTTTTATGAAGGTATTTGTATGAATTTTGCTGTTTAGAATAAAATCTAAAAATATAATAAAAACAATTTATTAATTATATTTGGGAATCAGCTTTAGTTTTATTCATTAACACATAACTGTTTATGGAATCAGTAAGTTAACCTATGCCCAGGAATTTGAAAGTAGATCACAGAGATTTAATTAACAACATTACCTGTCTTATACAGCTTTTTCAGTTCTGCTAGATGTTGAATGAATTTGACTATTTTATCATGTCTGTTTCTCAACTTAATTTATATTGGAAATTGCCTTATTGAAAATAAAAAACCCTTTGACTTTAAAAAAATGTCTTAAAATAAATGAGAGCATATTT
The DNA here is from genome assembly GCF_028023285.1 of Balaenoptera ricei. Taxonomy (NCBI): domain Eukaryota; kingdom Metazoa; phylum Chordata; class Mammalia; order Artiodactyla; family Balaenopteridae; genus Balaenoptera; species Balaenoptera ricei. The sequence continues at coordinate 156,411,587 of NC_082641.1, read as the reverse complement.
CCTAATGTAAGATTGAGATAAGAGTCTAGTAATAAAATGTAAGACCCAGAATAATTGTTAAATATCATATTTCAGATTTTATCCCATTCTAGTAGATAAGTGCTTCCCTAGCATTATTACATTTTAAAAGCAGGGCAGTGAAGTAAGTCAGACAGAGAAAGACAAATACTGTATGATCTCACTTATATGTGGAATGTAAAAACCAAAAACCAACCAAAAACTGAACTCATAGATACAGAGACCAGATTGGTAGTTGTCAGAAATGGAGGGCTGTGTGTGTGTGTGTGTGTGTGTTTGTATAATGGGTGGAGGTGGTCAAAAGGTACAAACTTCCAGTTATAAAAAAAAAAAATGTAACTGTGTAGTGATATTTTGTCTATGTAATATTTAAGCAGAGAAGAACCTTATAAATTGAAGACTAGCTATTAGATGTTTGATAATCCCCTGTTGAAATTGGAGTATAGGTGGCTTCTGGGGACATGGTTTGCCCACTGCCACTGTATGTATATCTGATAGAACTTGGACATTTTCTTTGTAGGCACACGAGGCAGCATCGGAAGCCAGAGCCAGTCCAGAGATGAGTGATCGAATACAGCAATTGGAGAGAGAGATTGCCAGGTACAAAGATGACTCTAGCAAGGCCCAGGCAGAAGTTGACCGCCTCTTGGAAATCTTGAAGGAGGTGGAAAGTGAGAAGAATGACAAAGATAAGAAGATTGCTGAGTTGGAAAGGTAAGGAAAGGGAAGCTGAAGAGGCACTCTCTATGTTAGAGAGGTTGAAGGATGGTTTTAAAACTATGTACTTTTCGGGACATATTTTTCCAATATATCTGCCTCTCAATTTACTTTATTACCTACTTTTTATTCTAAGTCAGTGTAGCTTCACTGTTGCAGTCTCTGAATGGCAACACGGAGTGGGAATAGATTGGGAAGCTATGGACTTCAGCATCATTGATTGGAAAGAGAAAGTATTCATTGATTAAGAAGTTAAAGTTTTCTACTGGCTAATCAAGAGAGTGCAGATAGCCACTTGCTCTCTCATTATTTATTTATCTGTGTAAGGAACAAATGAACCTCAAGTTTAAGGAGTTAAAATTTTTAATTGGTTTAGACCTTTTATGTTGAGCCGTTGCTCTTTTGGGCTGTGAATTTTTAGACTCTGTATTGTGGAGAAGCAAGCTATTACATTGGTACATAGGTCAAATTTAGAAGGAGGGACATTTTGAGGACAAGTTAGGAGACTTGGATGTGATTTTTTATTGAGCTCTGACTTTGACTTCTTCAGAATGAGCTTTGTTTAAACAGAACCAGCCAGATAGCTCTCTTGGAATTTTCTTTGCCTTTTTTTCTTGTTAGGGTATTTTGTACGAAAGATAAAGCGTATGCCTCTTGGCCTCTTCCTTTACACCATGTATTTAACATAAATTCACAAGTGCATAGAAATAGTTCTTCCAGTAGAACTGCATTAATCACTGTATTCTGAACAGTCAGAGAGACTGGCAGTGACAGAATGAAGTCATTAATCCGTGTGACTCCTTTGAGCCTGATTCTTAGAAGTATTTTATTTTCATGCTCTTGAACGTTGGGAAGTAGTAGACTACTTTCATAAGTTGTTTACTAAGTTTTAAATTTTTAGGATATTGGTAGACTTGATATTTTCCCCTAGAAGTAACTTTTTCCTCTTGTTCTGTACCCATAGAATTTTGATTTTCAAAAAACTAAAAGGATAAAGTCCAACCCTCACAATTCTTCTTCACTAAGTTGAAAGTGTGAATGAATGAGCTGATCACCTACTCATTTGTTTCCTCTTATTTTGATATTAACTCTATTCGTGTTTTCTGGTCTGGTTCTGGATAAGATGGGTGGATAAAGTTCTTTAAGTCAGAATTAACAAATTATCAGAGTCTCAAGATTAGATTATGTATGTTTTTTGTACGTCTTCCCTGTTTGCACTGCATCTTTACCCCCAGCACACGTGCACGTGCACACACACACACACACACACACACTCTCTCGTTACATACTTACATAAGTACATGCCTTTCTTTGCTTTTGTGTCACCCTGAAATCAACAGCAGTACTTCATAGATGTAATTTATTTTTATTTTATTTATTTATTTATTTATTTTTTGAAATCAGACTTTTATTCAAATCTTAATTTCATAGATTTTAAAATACGATACTTCTGATGGATTAGTGACTTCCCACTAAATGTATTTCAGTCTTTCAGAAAAGAAATTTCTTGATAAAGTTTTTGTTTTTTTTTTTTTTTAATAAATTTATTTATTTATTCATTTATTTATTTGTTTATGGCTGCGTTGGGTCTTCGTTGCTGTGCACAGGCTTTCTCTAGTTGCGGCGAGCGGGGGCTACTCTTCTTTGTGGTGCGTGGGCTTCTTATTGCTGTGGCCTCTCTTGTTGCGGAGCACCGGCGCTAGGCATGCGGGCTCTAGAGCGCAGGCTCAGTAGTTGTGGCACACGGGCTTAGTTGCTCCGTGGCATGTGGAATCTTCCCCGAGCAGGGCTCGAACCCGTTTCCCCTGTGTTGGCAGGCAGATTCTTAACCACTGCGCCACCAGGGAAGTCCCTTGATAAAGTTTTATTTTTCAGTTTGATTTTTTTGTGTTAGAACTCTGCATTGAAATTATTGCTTGCTATTCCAGATACCTTGCTTGAAAAATGTTTCAATTCATTTTTGGACCCAGTACTGATTTTGGGAGATGGACGTGATTTGAACGAGAGTAAGAAATAGAATTAAATCTATATTTGATATCCAAAGCACACCAGATAGCTTTTATTAGCCACTATATTTCTCACATTTGGGGAGAGAGTTGTAAATGATCTGTTCTTTCCACAGAATATTACTTATAAATTTGAACAAGTACTATAGAATTTTGTCCTCTGGTCATGTAACATTGTAATCTTCTTTTAAGATTCGACGCACAGTTTCCTGGCTACCGAGAAAAGAAACAGTTTTAAAAACTCAATTGCTACTGGCTTTGTAATTTGTTATTGAGCAGCATAGTTTAAGAGGGGAATAAAAGATGATTGGAATTATTTTATGCCTTTTCTTCCCAGAGTTTTAGTACTGAGCTGCGTGTGCGTGGCTGCTGTGTTTCTTACTAACCGTTTGCTTCTTATGTTGCTGTTCCACTGTTTCCTGGGTGTGGGTGTCTGGCTCCCTGTCATTCCTCATCTGAGTTTCTTCACCTTTCTTTTGGCGTGTCTTATCCTGGTCCTATTCCATTGGGGTTTTGGTCTCTGTGTCTGTCTGTGTTCATGTCCCTCTTGGCCATGCTGTTTCCCAGAAAGCCAGCCTCCCGCACTTTGTACCTTCCACGCCACATTTCTGTCCCTGCACCGTCGGGGGGGTTTGTTTGGGACTTCCTGGGAAAGTGAGTGTTAAGTAAGGCTACAGTTGTGTACTCGAGGAGTTGCTGCTGCCACTCTTGCTGCTGCTGGGGCTTGCTGGGGGTTTTGCTTGATCAGAATTAAAGACCAGCCGGTTATATATCCAGTTGAACAGTACCTCTTAGGTCCATTGCTTGTGGATAAAGTATGTGTTCTCTCTGCTAAGATTCTGATATTGTTGGATATAATTGTCTTATTCTTGGTTTCTAGCCCATCTTTTATGTGGTGGTTCTTTTGCTGGAGTGCCCTTTAAGTAGTAGCCTCTCAGGCGATGCAGCTGTAGTGCCACACCCTGATTCAGGAAGTAGCATGCATTTTTACTGGGTGTTCAGCCACCTTCTAAGTGCAAAAATGACAGCAGAATGTTATCATTGGGCTAAAGAAAATTCTTATTATTCTTTTAAAATTTCCTAGTACTTATGTAAGATTCTCCAGTATTAATAGGTTTAGATTAAATCATGAAGAATTCCCAGACTTATTCTTTGTGGTCTTGAGAAAAACAAATAGTCCCTTACACTGCTCTTCCAGAACAATGGTAGTTCCTGTCAGATGATTTAGTGTTGTACCAGTGTCTTGAGCTACTGCAATTTTAAAACGAGGATTATGTAGGCCTACCCATACATCTGCAAATACAAAATATTTTTCCCAATTAAATCGAAGAAGTACTATTTCTAAATTTATATTCCGTACTGTGGTGTGTATCAGTTGGAGTTCAACCAGAGAGGCAGAACCAGTAGGAGAGATACATACATATATTTATATATATATGATACATATATATCCGTTTTATTACAAGGAATTGTCTTGCATGATTGTCAGCAGCTGGCTAAGCGAGTCTGAAATGTGTATGGGAAAGCTGTCAGGAGGAGATCACCTGCAGGATAGAACTCCCGTGGGCATGGGCCAGAACGGTGGTCCGCAGGCAAAATTTCTTTTCTTTCCTTGGGAAACCTGCTTTTAGGGCCTTCCAAAGAATTGAGATAGCCCACTTCGATTATCTGGGATAGTAATCTCCTTTACTTAAATGGATTGTAGGCTTTACTTATATCCGCAAAATACCTTCATAGCAACGTGTAGATTAGTGTTGGATTAAGTTAACTGGGTGCTGTAGCCTACCCAGGTTGACACTTCAAGAAAGTCATCACCTGGCGGTTCTGGATAGTCTCCACAGATGATTTTAAGGGAGAAAATAATAGTAAAAACAAACCTAAAGATTGACGTGTTATATAAGTAGATTGATTTCGATTAGCATGAGGAACCCAAAATGTAAATTGAATATTTCTCTTCTCAAGTGAGCATATTATGGTTTCTATTTAGATGCACGATGAATAGCCTTTTCTTTGGCATAATGTTTAAAATGTTTAGTAATGTAGGCTGATGAAATTCTGATAGTAGTATCTTTTCAGACTCCTGAAAGAATTGCTTGTTGTCTGCTCTTTCACTCACGTCCCTTTAGCTAAATACCCATGCCATGGCAGTATACTGGGAGCATTATCCCCCGTGCATAATTTTGCTTCTGTATTTGCTTTATTACCTTTTTTTTTCTGATACAGAAGCACTAATGAATCTGCAGAGTTTGGTGTTTGCACTAGAAATCCTCAATTTTTACTCTAATGTGAGGTTTATTTAAATTACATTCAGCATCCCACTTAGCAACTTTTATGTTTGGAGAATGACACCCATCTTCTGATTTTTCACATAATTTAGGTATCAAGGATTGCCTTTGGTTTATGAAAGTTAGGAATTTTCAGTGATGTAAAGAATAATAGAATATTATTGTGTAACTTAAATAATTTATAAGAAATTTGGATTTACTGTATTTCCTGATTTGTGGGAATATAAAAACTGGAATTTTAATGGATGTAGATTTCATTTGGGGTTGTGTTTTGAAATTTATAAGAGGGATTAAAAGATGAGAAGAAAGGACATGTTTTCTTAGACATGTTTAATCTTTGAAAACCCTAAAGTTCTTTTTATTCCTTATTCCTTTTACCTGGTTACTCTCCCTTTAAATATGCATCTCTAAAAACACTACTGTTAGTAAGATTTGTAGTTATCAAGCTCTTGAGAATAATAGCCAATCTGTGAGTTTAGTTTTTCTCTCCGTAACTCACTCTCCTCTTTGCCACAAAGTATATACCCTTTCCTTCTTCATTAATGAATGAATGAATTTTTCTACTTATGAAGGCTCTTATTTGCGGGTCACTGTTCTGGGCTCTGGGGACACAACAGGGAACAAAGCAAACAAAATCTCTGCCTTCCAGGAGTTTATCATCTAGCCTCAGAAGACGAAAGCTCCAGCAAGGAGCGGACTTTTCCTCTGTAGGCAATGCTGGCAGAGGCGTTCTTCCACAGCTTGCCGGTACCTAGAAATTTCAGTGAGGAGGTTTCCATTTGCGGTCTGGTTGAGCTCTCCTGGGAAGTCATACTTAACATACTCAATTGATGTGTGCCCCAGGATACAGAATTATTACGGAAAAGGGACTTCTTGTTGAACTTCAGACTCTTAAGTCTGGTCTTCTAATTTTTGTGACCAGTATTAAATGATAATGGCTTGAGAGGTTGTTTGGATAGAAGGCTAGCAGGTTGTTTTGGATCCTAGGCTCCTAATTTTAGGTCCTAGAACTGTAACGTAGATGGAGATGTAAAATGGAGAGGGAAAGCCAGGATAGTGTGCTGCTACTGGTACTATTCTGACAAAGGCAAGAGAACCAGGAATCAGTGTTGTTATTTACATACATACACACACACACACACACACACACACACACACACACACACACGTATAGGTACATAAGCACATTTTGGGGCCAGTCTCGTAAGTAGATTTATATTAGGTTTTTATTAGGAGGAAACTTAGTTTTTCTGCTTTGTGATGGTTGCTTTCATTTTCTTTGCTAACTGTCTTTTCCAGACCTCATCTAGAACTATTAGTTCTAGGCTTTTACATCATGATTAAACTTAAATTTTGTGGACTAGCAAGAAAACTTAACCTGTGTTTATAATGTTTCCAAGGGAACTACATTCTGGTTTATAAACAACTGGCTCTATTAAACAACTGGTATATGATGTATTCATAAGATTTGGAGCTGCTTGATTTTTTTTTTTAAAGCAAGGGTGTTCCCAGTTTGCTCAGAATTCAGGCTCAAGGTAGTTAGCCCCTGAATTAACTGTCTAAATTGCTACAGCAGTAACTGTTAACCTCATTTTGGTAAGTGAGAGGAATCTATACTTCTGTAGTTCAAGATGAACATAATGAACTGAGCTTGAACACAAAGAATGGGGTCGTTTTCCCATCATGCCGGGAGTGAGATTTAGTCTGTGGTGTTATTTGCACGCGTGCATGTGTAAGAGAAAGTACTTCTCTGGTGGTATTTGGAGAATTTAGGGAAGATAGTTGCTAGGCTTAAATCCTCATGGCTCGAAGATATGACCTTTTAAGTTTTTTTATTTGTTTTTAAAGCTTACTAGTACCTGAAATTTTATGTAATGAAAACGGAGTTATTTTTACTTTTTATAAATCTTTCAAAATGTGTTGGCAAACTTAGAGTTTACAAGATATTTCCAACTTTTGGTCTGATATTAGTAGATTTAACTCTGTTTTCTTTAAAACTGGGCTTTAGAATTAGGAGGTGAATGCTTTTTTGTTATCTGCTTTTTCTGAGTATTTTCTCTTTGACTAAAATTTTCTTTCCCCTTATTCATTTGTGGGGATTTGACCCCTTTTAATTGTTATCTTTTTTTGGGGAAAAAAAAAACTTTACTGACCTCTCTTAGGTAGTAATGTCTCTTTCCTTTTTTTTTTTTTTTTTGTGTGTGTGTGTGCTTTTGTTATAGTATCTATCACATTCTGTCCCAGGACTGTACATTGTTGTGGGCCCAATAAATACATACATTAAAACGTAGAGACACAGCTCCTTTCTCATTTTACTGTCTAATCATCCCACATTTCTTCACTTTTATCTTTCCATCCCCCACACATTCAGACCGTTGATCAAGCAGATGGAGATTTAATAGTCCCTTATACCCTTGTTTGTTATAGTGAATATATTTTTATATTTGTTTCTTCTATATGTTTGTAATATGTTTACCATTGCCCATATACTTTTCTTTCTGTAAAAATATAAGTAAACGCATATGCATTAAATATTCTTATTTAATATAATTCAGTAGGATTACTTTTCTATCTGCAGGTTAAACAAAAGTATAGATAACCTCTCTCCTCTTCTGTCACAGTGAAATACCAATTCTAACTTGTATTTTTACATTTTAACATCACTGAAACTGGGATACGTGAATAAATAATGGCGTGATTTAATTGGTATATATTTTTTTATTTCTTGGTAATACATAAAGTAATGGCACATCTTCTTCCTTTGGTGAATTGATATTGAAGATGTGCGCAAAGAGAGTGAATAAAATTATTTCAGTGGCTGGGGGTGGAAGGAAGTATTTCCAAATTAACGTTATCTTCTCATGTATTCCATTTTAAATGTGTGTAGCCAGCTGAATATGTTTACTATTATCATTAGATATTTGACTGTTTTAACTGCATCCTGAAAGTTTATTTGCTTAGGTTGACCTAAAATTTTTGTTGACATTTTCATTTGGAAAGTGGGTTTTATGTTTGTGATTTTATATTGGTATCACAGTACATTCAAGCATCTATGGCACAGTATAACCTGAGAATATAAACCTACATATTTAATCTTCATATTTGTAAATATTTTTTCTGTAAAGAAATCCCGAATTGATCATTCAGCTTAATGTCTTCAGAAATCTCCCATAGGGAAATTAATATTAAGCTGTATATAGATTTGGCGTAAACTAGTATACAATTGATGAGGAAAATGGTTCCTTAAAGCATTTCCTTACTTTTAAATTTATAGTCATGTATCTTTGATCCACGAAGGACAGTGTTGGTGAATGTGGTCTTGACGTAGCTGGAATAGAGGAGAAATGAGTGTGGTGATTGTGTGTGCTTTCTTGAGGGAGAATGGGTTGTGTTTAAAAAAACGAAAAGAAAAAGGGAAAACGAGATGCTGCGAGTGTTGTAACGGAAGGCGACTGGTTCTTTATCAGATCCTGCTGGCTTCAGCTTGCTTTCTGGGGGGGGGCCGCTTGTTTCTTCCTTCGTCCTCCTAGATGAATTTCACTGATTTCATTTAAAAGAAGAATAAATCACACCGCTTTACATAGTCAGTTCTATTAGGCCATCTTCCTAAAGTTTCTTGTGGGCACAGCACCTTATAATTTATTACAGTCTTGATAGAAATTTTGATGGTTACCTCAAGTTTTTACTTGACACTGGAAACATTAGAATTATATATAGTTATTCTATATGCAGATTTTTTTTCTCCTAAATTTATTTCCCAAGAGCTAAAGTTTGATGCCAAAGTGAAATATGACTCCTGAACTGTAAAATAGTTAAAAAGATCCTTAAGGTTGCTCACTCTCGACAGGAATAAGCTTAATTTTTCTTTTTTCAGGGATTTTCTCGTGTCTCATATAAAACTTTGCATCTATATGAGATTTCAGTGAGTGTCATCACTGATCTAAAATTATTCTAACGTAATGTGTCCTAACCAACAAAAATAAAAAAGATCATTGGGAACAGTCATTTAGATAAATGATTGGCCTCTCTTTGACTTTGAACATTGTCTGCATTCTACACTGTTTTCCAAATGCCAAAGATCCGTGGATTTTTGTAGATCCCTTCAGGAGTCTGTAAGCATCATAGGACATATAAAGTATGTCCAGGAGGTGTGTCAGTAGACCTACATTCCTCTCACGGATCCACTACGTATTTGCTGTGTGGTTGTGAGGAGTTTTGTTTGTCATTTTGTTTCTCTGTTTTTCATCTATTTATCTTATGTGATGGCGATCATAAATCTTGTTATCCTTGCCTTTCATTATTCTGACAATGAGTTTTAAAAAACTCTCGTTTTAGTACTGAAATATTAGAAAACATTAAAGTGCAAGTTGAAATGGTGCTTGCATTCAAGAAATAAACTTCTTGTTTTAGATTCTTAAAGTAAAATTTAGATCCTGAAGGTGAGCTGGATGGCACTGGCTGTTAGAAGTCTTAAGTATTTGGAGGATAATATCGATACTACTTTCAATGAAATTGATTAATTTTTAAAAAGGGAAAACTGCCTGTTGTTATGAAAAGCAGTAATGAACCTCAGGGGCTTCGTGCTAAGGTAGGAATAGGAATCATGGCTACTTTGCATCTCTTTCTGCTGAGCAGTATTGGAAATGAATTGATGTTTATAGAGCCATATAGTCTTCATTATTGCTTTTAGATTGTGCCTTTGGGGGTGGATTTGATAGATTTGGAATGAGAAATAATGGGTGTAATTAGGGAAACATTATTTTCACATTTGAGAAAATTATTTCAAAATCTTCCAAATGAATTAGAGTTCTGTTTTCTACAGAATAACTGAAGCTGTCAGTGTTTTTCTACTTTTGCTCCTGGATGACTTGGGTCTAAGACATGGACTGGGGTGGGTAAAGGAGTTGTCAGTTCTAAGATGGGTGTGTCTAGAACTAAGCTGACTGACGTTGTAGGATCACAGTTAGCTACTTAAACGAGAAGGGGAGCAGCTAGCCTTCTTTTCTTTTCCTTTGTGTTTAAGAAACTACTTTTTTTCCTGCCCTAGGAAATGGTAAATTTTAGACAAAATTTGTTCTTTTAGAAACTTACATTAAGGTACAGTGGTGTAATCTAATATGAAAATACACTTGTTGAAAATCTGAAATGACTAATTTTTGTTGCCAGTGCAGAATCTGTGTGACGCCTTTCCCTTCTCTAATCCTGTGCTTTATATTTTGTCTATGTCTGTGAATAATATTATTTCTGAATATCGCCCTCACTAAGTTTTTTCTAACGTTCTCTTTCACACTTTCTTCCTGGATTTGTTGTTTCCTTCAGTCTCACCTCAAGGTCAGTATGCTTGTCCTAAAACAAAGATATGTAACAGAACATTGTATACTAACGTTGTCTTGAATTCCTATAAGCAACTGGAATGATGGAACTTATCCCAGGAATGAGATGTCTAGAAATTCAGTTATGAGTGCAGAAGATGTCATGAATCTTAGATTTATCGGAAGAGTGGATTCACGGTTCTGTGCTTCAAAAGATAGTGAGAGTGGTCAGAAAGCGAGAATCAGACTGACCAGGTTTGGACTGAGAGAGAAACGAAGATGAAAGGAAGCCACTAGAGGAATGAGGAGGTGAAAAATATTGCTTTAATTTTATTCTGTTTTCATCCAGAGACATTCTGGCTGTTATAGGGAAGATTAACCAAGATGGCAGAGTAGAAGGACGTGCTCTCACTCCCTCTTCGAGAGCACCAGAATCACAACTGGCTGCTGGACAATCATCGACAGGAAGACACTGAAACTCACCGAAAAAGATACCCCACATCCAAAGACAAAGGAGAAGCCACAATGAGACGGTAGGAGGGGGCGCAATCACAATAAAATCAAATCCCATAACTGCTGGGTGGGTGACTCACAGACTGGCGAACACTTATACCACAGAAGTCCACCCACTGGAGTGGAGGTTCTGAGCCCCACGTCAGGCTTCCCAACCTGGGGGTCCGGCAACGGGAGGAGGAATTCCTAGAGAATCAGACTTTGAAGCCTAGTGGGAATTGATTGCAGGACTTCGACAGGACTGGGGGAAACAGAGACCCCACTCTTGGAGGGCGCACACGGAACAGTGTGCACATCGGGTCCCGGGGGAAGGAGCAGTGACCCTGGGGGAGGCTGAACCAGACCTACCTGCTAGTGTTGGAGGGTCTCCTGCAGAGGCGGGGGCTGGCTCTGTTTCACCGTGGGGACAAGGACACTGGCAGCGGAGGTTCTGGGAAGTACTCTTTGGCGTGAGCCCTCCCAGAGTCTGCCATTAGCCCCACCAAAGAGCCCAGGTAGGCTCCAGTGTTGGGTTGCCTCAGGCAAAACAACCATCAGGGAGGGAACCCAGCCCCCACCCATCAGCAGTCAAGTGGATTAAAGTTTTACTGAGCTCTGACCACCACAGCAACAGTCAGCTCTACCCACCATCAGAGCCTCCCATCAAGCCTCTTAGATAGCCTCAACCACCAGAGGGCAGACAGCAGAAGCAAGGAAAACTACAGTCCTGCAGCCTGTGGACCAAAAACCACATTTACAGAAAGACAGACAAGATGAAAAGGCAGAGGGCTACATACCAGATGAAGGAACAAGATAAAACCCCAGAAAAACAACTCAATGAAGTGGAGATAGGCAGCCTTCCAGAAAAAGAATTCAGAATAATGATAGTGAAGATGATCCAGGACCTCGGAATAAGAATGGAGGCAAAGATTGAGAAGATGCAAGAAATGATTAACAAAGACCTAGAAGAATTAAAGAACAAACAAACAGAGATGACCAATACAATAACTGAAATGAAAACTACACTAGAAGGAATCAATAGCAGAATAACGGCGGCAGAAGAACGGATAAGTGACCTGGAAGACAGAACGGTGGAATTCACTGCTGCGGAACAGACTAAAGAAAAAAGAATGAAAAGAAATGAAGACAGCCTAAGAGACCTCTGGGACAACATTAAACGCAACACCTGCAGAGCTGGTGCCCAGGCAGGGTGAGCTCTGGAGGAGAAGGCTTCCAGAGTCCCCAACAGTCTCCGCACGGTGGCCCATCCGGTGCCAAACACCTGCCACCCACAGCGAGAAGTCCCAGAAGAGTTCGGGCTCTTTGTCCTTGGGCCGGGTTTCTCCACGGGCTGGGCTTGCCTGTGGCCCCCGCCCCACCCCCGCCCCCGCCTGCCCTTGCTCTGTGACACGTACAATGGAATGTCACAGCACCAGGCTGAGCTGTCCAGTGCGTGCTAGACCTCGAGAAGAGTTAGAAGCTAGGGAGAAGCTCTCCCACTTTCACTCTCTTTTCTCAGATCAGGCAGGCAGCAGCTCTGATATGGAAGCTATGGACACCACACCTCCTTCCCAGGCCGGCATTGTCCATTCTGCCCCTGTTTTCCCCAGCCCCCCATTTACGGCTTCGGCTGCCATTGGTCATTCAGCAGGCGGCACCTCTGACCCTGAAGCTATGGACACCACACCTCCTTCCCGGGCCGTCACTGTCCATTCTGCCCCCGTTTTCCCCAGCCCCCCATTTACAGCTTCGGCTGCCATTGGTCATTCAGCAGGCGGCACCTCTGACCCCGAAGCTATGGACACCACACCTCCTTCCCGGGCCGTCACTGTCCATTCTGCCCCTGTTTTCCCCAGCCCCCCATTTACGGCTTTGGCTGCCATTGGTCATTCAGCAGGCGGCACCTCTGACCCCGAAGCTATGGACACCACACCTCCTTCCCGGGCCGTCATTGTCCAGTCTGCCCCGTCTCCAAGTAGAACTACTACCCATTTCACACCGCTGTTCCAAGTTCTGGGAACACACCACCCAGTGGTAGCAATGCCTCAGCCCGTGCCTCGACTCAGTTACCTGAAACGCCGGCCAAAAGATAGACCAACCTTTCAAAGTTATGACAGAAAGCTGAGTAAGTTTTACGCTTGGAATTGCAATTACTGTTATTAACAAGCACAACTGTAGTGCTTAGACTACAACAAGTACTATTCTAAGTGCTTAGCAAATATTAACTCACTGAATCCTCATAATGGCAACCCTATAGGTATGTAATATTCACCTTTTTTTGGGGAAACTGAGGCCCAGAGAGGTTGAATAGCTTGCCTAATGCCACACAGTAAGTAGGTGGCAAAAACCCAGGACTAAAACCAGACCGTCTAGACTTTCATCACTTTGCTGTGTCACCTTATTATAAGTTGTGGTTAGGGAAAGGACTAAACTGACAAGACTCTGAACTAGAGAAGGGAGAAATGAGAAAATGGGTGATCCTAAAAACTAGAGAGGATTTAGGCTCAGAAATTTCTGGTGATGAGACCCGGAAGAACAAGAACTTGGTTGGAATATTAACTTGGGGTAGTATCTGAATCCATCGAGAAATGGTCTTGTTTTCTTTAAAATTTAGAAAGGCCAGTTGGATGAAGATGAATGAAAAAAAAAGTAGAAAGGAAAAGAGGAAGGTGCCTTAAGTGAGACATAGCCTCTTCCCTCTAAGTACTGGGGTGGGCATCCTGTGGGAAAGGATGGAGCTCTCTCTACCAGGTTTGTCACCAGGATGAACAAGGAGAAACACGGCAACCACTGTACTGGTTTTGATGATCCCTCAAAACCAAGGCTTCAGTTTCCAAGAACGACCTACAGTAGCGTACCTACCATGTGTCAGACATGCCACCAAGTGTGTTTCCAGGCACACATTTTAATTGGAGAAATAGTTCCTATGAGGTACGCATTAGTTTCCTAGGGCTGCTGTAACAAATTACTACAAATGTGCTTGCTTAAAACAAAACACACTTATTTTCTTATGGTTCTGGAAGAGAGAGGTCCAGAACCAGTTTCCCTGGGCTGGAACGAGGAGTTGACAAGGCCGTCCATCCTCCTTCTAGAGGCTCCAAGGGAGAATCTGTTTCCTTGCCAGCATTCCTTGACTTCTGGCCACATCAATCCAACCCCAACTTCATCATCACATTCTCTTTGGAGTAAAAACTCCCTCTGCCTCTCTCTTATGAGAATACCAGTGGTTACATTTGGGTCCATCCAGGTAGTCCAGGAGAATCTCCCCATCTCAAAACCCTTACTTTCATCCCACTGGCAAAGTCCCTTCTGCCATTTAAGGTGACATTCACAGGTTCTGGGGATTAGAATGTGGACATTTGGGGGCAATGGTATTATTCAGTCTACTACAAGGTAGATACTATTATCTTTCTCAGATGCAGGAAATGAAGTTGAGGGAAGCAATTTGTCTCAGGTCTACAATTTCCAGAGTAGAGATTTAAATTCTGCCAGTGAGACTTTAGGACACACTCTAAACAACTTTAATCTGTGTCCTGAACTACTGCATAATCCTTGGTGAAGAGTCACACTTGGGTATCAAGACCCAATTGAATACAACACTATGTACTGTCTCACCTTTCACTTTATTTGCCTGCTGTATTCATAAGTCTTGCCCAGAGCACAAGAGTTCAGAAAATTGTTATGCAGGTTTACTAAGAGAACGCATTTACTGTTTGATGTGCGTGGAGTAATGGAAGGTTTTTTAAAATAGAATATGCCACCAAGTAGTGTTATCACCATTTTACACATTTAAACAACCTGACAACAACAACGAAAAGCTACAGATGCAAAGGTGTCAGGGACATGTCTAAAGGTTAACTGCCAGGAAAAGGGCTGGAACCAGATGCCAGATGCCCAGGCCTGAATTCATCCTGTCCAGTCCTGATTAAGCACCTGTTCAGACGGCTTGTGGCTCATCACCCAACACCTGAGTCTTTATATCCCAGCTTCAAGACGGAAATTAGCCGAGGGATCACAGATACTGTGCTAATCACTAATTCGTAATCTGCTATCCCCATCCTTTGTGGGACAGAAGTGGGCACTTCTAAAATCCTTTTCTGCTTGAGAAAGAGCAGAGCAGCCTTTGCTCCTCTGGCTGTGGCCTACTGTGCTTTGCAAAGGTGATTTGGCAAGTGCAGCTGCAAACCCATCTCCAATATCACACATCTATGGAAAATTCCAGTCAGGTTTTGGACCCAGTCACAGTACATTTTCCTGAGGATCAGTAATGATTTGCTGAGGATCAGTAATGCTCTCCGTATGCTGGCTGACAAGGGCATGACCTCTGCGCTTACTATATACTCCCTTTGTCAGCTCCGCTCTGACACAGTTGTCCGCGGGATTCCTTAGGAATATTGGAGGTATTTAGGCACAATTTCAGGGGCCGCTCTTGCCTGTTTCCTCTCATTTCTTAATCAACATTTCCCAGTTGAGACTATAAATAATTCAACTTGGGTGGGTTATCAGAGGCATTCTTCCCTACTCTACTCCATTTGAATCTCTGTGCTCTTCAAGTTTCACATACGTGGCATCACATATTTCCCATCATCGCTGTTTTCAGCAGTCAGGGCTACATAGGTCATTGGCAAGTTCATTAGCCTTTCCATTTCTTTCCCTCTTGACTCTTTAAGAGTGATTTGCTAAAGACTGTCCGCTTCGATGTTTTACAAGGCTCAGTGGTACAGAGGCAATATTGGAATTCTGCCCTGGAGAAATAGACATTCTGTTCATTGTTCTCCTCCTCTTATAGAACAGGAAAGAGATGCATCTATCACACAGTTACTCAAGGTTTCTCTAATCTTCATAAGACTGGTAATACTCACATTTTCTGTTGGAAGGTAAGTTGCATTCCATAAAATTAAATCCACACCATATGAGAACTTTAGTCTAACCTCTCATCTATTGATTCATGAGGTTTGACTCACTGAGATTTTCCCTCCTCATACTATTGTGAAGAAAAGGAATTGTTGGCCAAATCCATGGTCAGATATTTATATTTGGTTTCCCAGTTTGTCAGTTATCTTTATGTTTGGGTTGCCTTTTGCTGTGCAGAATTCTTTAATTTTTATCAAGTCAAATCAACTCGCCTTTTTCTTTATGATATCTCAGTTTCATGTTCTGCTTAGGGACAGACTTCCTCATAACAAGAGTATGATTTCTCATCCTATCTTACAGTCTTCTAGGTATTTGTTTCTTGCAATGGAATGTTACCCAATGTATGCTACACATGCAGTCCTCGCTCTGAACAGTTTGCCCATGCATGAATTTCAGTTACCATGATTTAGTTAAATAATCCCAGGACCACAACAAAACCATCAAATTTCAGTTACTGCCATATTAACTGTGAGGAAGGGCATAAAGTACAAACTTCACAGCTAGTTCTTAACTCCACAAATCACCCGGGATATAACAGATGTGTATCATGGTCAGTGAACAATCAGGTCCCTTCTTTCAAAGTCTGTAGGTGATTGGTCACTGTGCATGTTATTCAGTTCACATACAGACAGCAAGGTCCATGTATTGCTTAGAATTGAACCGTTTAACCTTCAAGTATTTTGGAATTTTCCAGCTTTGTTTTTCTTCTTGACTTCCAGTTTGACCTCGCTGCAGTCTGAGAACAGACTTTATATGATTTCTGACATTTTAAATTTGTTAGAGTGTGTTTTATGGCCTAGAATGTGGTTTGTCTTCGTGTGTACTTCATGTGAGCTTGAGACAATGTGTATTCTGCTGTTGTTGAAGTAGTCTGTAGATGTTTATTGTATCCATTTGGTCGATGGTGTTGCTGAATTCAGCTATGTCTGTACTGATTTTCTCCCTGATGGATTTGTCCATTTATGATAAAGCGGTGTAGAAATCTCCAGCTATGATAGTGGATTTATCTCTTTCTCCTTGCAGTTCTATCAGTTGTTGTCTCACGAATTTTGATGCTTTGTTGTTAGGCACATAAACATGAAGAATTGTTATGTCTTCTTGGAGAATTGACCCCTTTATCATTATGGAATGTCCCTCTGTGTCTGATAATTTTCTTTGCTCTTAACTCTGCTTTGTCTGAGATTGATACAGCTTCTCACACTTTCTTTTAATTAGTTAGCATGATGTAGCTTTCCCCAACCCTTTACTTTTAAGCTATATGTGCCTTCATATTTAAAGTAGATTTCTTATATTTGGATCTTGTTTATCGATCCTCTGTGACCATCTCTGTCTTTTAACTGGTGTATTTATACCATTGGTATTTAAAATGATTATTGATATCATTGGATTAATACCTACCATATTTGTTACTGTTTCATATTTATTGCCAGTGTTCTTTGTTCCTTTTTTACATTCCACTCTTTTTCTGCCATTTCTCGGTTTAATCAGGCATTTTATATGATTCACTTTTCTCTTCCTTGAAAATCCAGACACGATGCACTGGTGAAATTCACTGCAGTACATAGTCCTTTAGAGATGTGGTGTTATAGAAGCATTGCATAGTCTTATGATTAGGTCTCAGTCTTATAATGAGCATGTGCTCCTCAGCTATGAATGTCACAAGTGCCTCTCAGTATTTTCCCTCACCTTAGGTGAAACCCAGTGGCCGGCAGGGGTCACGGTAGGATATTTCCCTTCCCCCAGGTCAGTTAGGCTCTGACAAAACCCCATAGGTTAGGCCTCTGGTAAAACCGTTTCTCCTGAGGGCAGGCCTTATGAAGAACAGCAGAATGCTCTGGTGTATTTCAAAATTGCTCCTTGCACCCTCCCCCTGCCAGAATTCCAAGGGGATTTTCCTTTGACCTTCACCTGGTAGTCACAACCTGGTAGAGCTCAAGAGACAAAAGTCGCAAAAGGATAGGGGCTTCCCTGGAGTTTTTACCTCACAGACTTTTCCACACAAGCCTCCAGCAATCCTTCAAATATAGTTCAGGTTTTCCTACCTCACCATTGCTTTCCACAGAGATTTCTGCTCTTGGGTTTCTGTTCCGGTAAGTTGTTACTCTCTGTATCTGCCATCTGCCTCTCCAGTTTTGGGCACGGTGATTTTTCCTGTGACCTCACTTCTCTAATGAATCTAAGAAGAATTGTTGATTTTTCAGTGTGTCCAGATATTTACCTGTTAGGACAGAGTGGCAACTTCCAAGCTCCTTCCTTGCTGGACTCAAAACTAGAAGTCTCATAAGTTTTTTACAATGGAATAAAACATGTTAATTTTCAGTACTTCTAATGTTTTAGGTTGCACTGTATTAACTAAATACAAGATTTACTAATTTTTTTAAGTCTATCTATAGCTTTATAACAAACAAGAAAGTTTCTAGTGTTTTTGTCAGAAAGATTTTAAGGTCATAGAACAATAATATTTTCCCCATCAATCACTGAGATCAACTTTGCACAGTTCAGCTTCTGTGATCATTTTTATAGCTCCACAGTGAAGACAGCCTGTACTTTATTTACCCTATATTTTATTTCTCACATATACATGGGTTCCTATTCTGCTTGAATAATCTACTGATGTACTGTTACAGCGTATTAGATTCTTTTAAACTACTGAAATTTGGAGTGTGTTTTGATATTGGATATGGACATTTCTTTCCTCATTCCAACTTTACCCTACTTGAAAAAATCTGCTTTATGGTGATAAATCCCTGTTGATCATAATGACTTTTTAAAAAGAGCATGATTACTAGATCACTGTATGGTAAAAGTATGTTTAGTTCTGTAAGAAACTGCCAAGTATCCTGCTAGCAACAAATGAGAATTCCAGTTGTTCTGCATCGTCACCAACTTTGGGATTTCAGTATTTGGATTTTAGCCATTTGAATAGGTGTGTAGTGGTATCTCACTGTTGTTCTAATTGAAAATTCCCTGATGACATGGAACGTGTAGCATCTTTTCATATGCTTATTTGCCATGTGTCTATTTTCTTTGTTTAATCATAGTTGTTTTGTTTTGTTTTTTAACCGCCTACTAACTCTTGTCCTCCTGTGTCTATTTACATTGTCCTTTTTTTTTTTTTTTTTTGAGCTTTTAATCATTTAGTCTTTTTCCTGGTATGTCCAATTATTTTTTATATTAAAATTGGGCTTAACTTATTTTAGGAAACTATTAAGATACCTCCACATTCTGGATGCTGTTATCGTTCTCTTGAAAAGATTTCCTTTTGCCCATGGCAGACAGTTACTATAGGGACTGGAAACCTTAGTCCATTCTCAGTTTGAGCTCCTTCAAAGCTGTTTTTCAGTCTGTGTGAAGGTTGCTCTATTTCTGTCTTGTCCTTCCTCTACGGGTGTTGCCCTTTGGGATTACCATGTGAAAGTTTGGATTCTCCCTATTCCCAACTACCCTTGTATTTGTTAGGCTTTAAATGTAATGGTTCCGCCAGCCCTGTGAGACTAAGGATACGTGTAGCCTGTCATTCCATTAGTTGTTGCTTTTAGCTTGAGCTCTTGCCGTTTGGCTTCTGTGGTTAGAGTCTTTTGAACTCCTTGGCTTTTCAGTTCCTAGGCTGTATGAGTTGAATCAGCAAATGCCCCAAGGAGAAAAGCTGCACCAAATGTCAAGTTTGTGTCTGTGTTTCCCTTCTCTCCAGAACTTGGCCCACATGTCTCGGTGTCTCGCGAACATTCGGATGCCGGCGAACAGATGTTTTCTTACTTTATCCAGGTTTTCTAAAATTTCTTTAGACTTCACCTGATCTTACGTTATTACTGAACTATCATCTCAATTATCCCTAGGAAGAAAATTTACAATTTTATGTTTTATTTTTTTATTTTCTATATTAACTCAGTTTCTGTAGAGACCTTTTACCTGATTGTTCAGTCTAGTTCCTGTGTTACCAGTAAGATGGAGATAGGTGGAGGCTAAGAATATTGGGGGGGAAATCACTGATGAATGATAATGTCTCGTTCTTTTTGTTTTTCCTCTCCTTATTTACTCTGGCAGCCTACATTTGCCCTTCTTGATTTGACCCAGTTGCCCAAATAAGCAACCCACTCTGGCAAAGACCTGACTTTACTCTCATAAATGTCTGCATGTTAGGATTAGCTAGATGATGACCACCATGCCAGAGTTCTTTGTGTGACCAGTCAGAATGGCCATCATCAAAAAATCTATAAACAATAAATGCTGGAGTGGGTGTGGAGAAAAGGGAACTCTCTTGCACTGTTGGTGGGAATGTACACTGATAGAGCCACTATGGAGTACAGTATGGAGGTTCCTTAAAAAACGAAAAATAGAACTACCGTACGACCCAGCAATCCCACTACTGGGCATATACCCTAAAAAAACCATAATTCGAAAAGAGACATGTACCACCATGTTCATTGCAGCACTATTTACAATCGCCAGGACATGGAAGCAACCTAAGTGTCCATCAACAGATGAATGATAAAGAAGATGTGGCACATATATACAATGGAATATTCCTCAGCCATAAAAAGAAATTGAGTTACTTGCAGTGAGGTGGATGGACCTAGAGTCTGTCATACAGAGTGAAGTAAGTCAGGAAGAGAAAAACAAATACCGTATGCTAACACATACATATGGAACCTAAAAAAAAAAAAAAAAATTGTTCTGAAGAATCTAGGGGCAGGACAGGAATAAAGATGCAGACGTAGAGAATGGACTTGAGGAGATGGGGAGGTGGAAGGGTAAGCTAGGATGAAGTGACAGAGTGGCTTGGACATACATACACTACCAAATATAAAACAGATACTAGTGGGAAGCAGCCACATAGCACAGGGAGATCAGCTCGGTGCTTTGTGACCACCTAGAGGGGTGGGATAGGGAGGGTGGGAGGGAGATGCAAGAGGGAGGAGATATGGGGATATATGTATATGTATAGCTGATTCACTTTGTTATAAAGCAGAAACCAAGTCACCATTGTAAAGCAATTATACTCCAATAAAGATGTCTAAAAAAATGTTAGAGAGTAAAAAAAATCAAAAGAATTGGCCACACTCCTCCAACAGATTCTCTAACATTCAGCAGAAGAGAATTCACACTGAATCTGGTTTATGAGTAAAAGACAAGTCAACTTTAAAGTGGATCACAGATGACAACATTTCTTTTCCATGTGCCTGCTTTGGAGCCATATTTCTGCTGACCACTCAAAAACTTCCTCTTGAGTATTCTGTGATATATTAGAACCAGGAATAAGGGATGTTAGTGCTGGAAGGGTCAGCCGGTGGTCTGCCATTTAATTCACATATCCTTTCTGCACCAGACTCTTTTAAGATCATTGAGTTAGCCTAAGAATTTTGAAGCTGCGGAATTCAAGACAGTACATTACAATATGCCAATATTACTATTCTCCTGCTCTGACATTCCTCACTGACGGACAGATGAAGGAGGAGAAGGAAGGGCAGTCACCAGTAACTGAGAGTAAATGAAACTGGAATATTATAATTCAGTATCATTTGAGTGACTGAATTGGCTGGCAGAGTGTTCTCCAGTTAAGGGTGAGGAAAGATTAATTCTGCACATGACACCACTACTGTATTTATACAAGTCTACTGGGACAGTTGTTTGCCTTGAATTGTTTTCTTCATTCATTTCGGTCAGACAGTTGTGTTGACTGATTTTCCTTTCTGATGTATGAAATGGCTGTTTGACTGAATTTACCATTTAATTTCCACTAATGCACTGTAAAAACAATACATTAGTCAAATTGGATTGGCAGGTATGAAAATGTTTACCCCAGAACTAGACAGAAATATAATATTGCCTTCTACAGAAATGTAAGTCATATGCCCTGGATTTGGGGGAAATGTTCCAATTTTAACTATTTTGCCACTTTTCAAACATGTAGGGTCACTGATCCCATAGTAAAAATAAGAAGATCTGTGAAGTCCAGATAAAAATAGTTTTGTGTCACTCTGACAATCACATAACACAAAAGAAAAAACTATTAGGAGATAAATTTTACTGAGTTTCATACTTATCAAGAGGTGTTTCTGTGTAAACTTCTGAGTCTTATTCTACAAGTTCTTTAGGAACAAACATTTCAAATATATTCATAGAAAACCCTCTTTATTTATAATTTCATTCTTCCAATGTTTATAGTTACTATGACAGGCCATTTCTCCATGTCCCATCCCATGGTTCTCTGCTCCCATTGAACATTTGGAAGTTGGTGGCATGAGCAGGAAAGTGAAGCAGTTTTTGAGATTATTGAATAATGTTGATGTTATAAAGACTGCTTTCTTCCACAGTTGACAAACTTATTATGGTACCGATGGTTGGATACTACTCTTAGAGATGAAAAAGGTCTTAAGGCATCTTCCATATTCCATTCACCAATCTGTGTTCTTGTTCAAAGCAAAATTAATTCCTTTCAAAATTAACATATTAGCTTAATAATAATTTTTTTTTAATTTTTATTTATTTATTTATTTATTTATTTTGGACTGTGTTGGGTCTTCGTTTCTGTGCGAGGGTTTTCTCTAGTTGCGGCAAGTGGGGACCACTCTTCATCGCGGTGCGCGGGCCTCTCACTTTCGTGGCCTCTCTTGTTGCGGAGCACAGGCTCCAGACGCACAGGCTCAGTAGTTGTGGCTCACGGGCCTAGTTGCTCCGTGGCATGTGGGGTCTTCCCAGACCAGGGCTCGAACCCGTGTCCCCTGCATTGGCAGGCAGATTCTCAACCACTGCGCCACCAGGGAAGCCCTTAATAATAATTTTTAATCTTAAAATAATCTATCTGTGAGAATGGGAATTTTTGGTGGGAAAAAGTGACAGAAGATGGGACAAGGAGAGAATTCATAGAAAGACAAAACAGAATTTTTTTTTTTTTTAAACAAAGGATTCTGGGTGTTTTTTATTTGTTTTTTTTTTTTATTTATTTATTATTTATGGGTGTGTTGGGTCTTCTTTTCTGTGCGAGGGCTTTCTCTACTTGCAGCAAGCGGGGGCCACTCTTCATCGCGGTGCGCGGGCCTCTCATTATCGCAGCCTCTCTTGTTGCGGAGCACAGGCTCCAGACGCGCAGGCTCAGTAATTGTGGCTCACGGGCCCAGTTGCTCCGCGGCATATGGGATCTTCCCAGACCGGGGCACGAACCCGTGTCCCCTGCATCGGCAGGCAGATTCTCAACCACTGCGCCACCAGGGAAGCCCCAAACAGAATTTTTTAAATGGTGGGTACGAACTTCTGTTTCCAACTATATCAGTTTACCTTAGGAAAACATACTAGAAAGGCCAGAGAAATCATAAGCAACATTTGACTGTGAGCGTTAGAAAGCTACTGAGGTAGCCATGACCTAGAAGAGTAAAATAGAGAAAGAAACTCACTGAAGTGAGAACAATATTCTGCACGTGCTTTTCTAGCCCAGTCATTTAGAAACTACCGATGAAGAGCAAAAGTCTGAGAAACCAAATGTGACTCCTAAGAGGTAGAAAAGCCAGTAGATCTTAGGACAATGTCATAGGACTAAGGAAACCAGAGTTGGAATTGAGAAATAACAAGGCAGCTAGAATTTTAAGGACCAAAATCACAGAGAGAGTAAAGATTCAGAGAACTGAGCTGGATTCAGCAACAGTGTTCCCTTGCAGTATTTTCCATGTATAAATAGGTAGACAAGGCAAGATGCTAAGAAGTCAAACAAAAGCTAACTGAAGTCAAAGCAAAGACTTAGTTGGCTCATAATGCTGAAGAGACAAAACGGGGGTTCAGAACCTATGAAAGATTTCTGGCCCAATGGAAAACTAATGATATGAACTAGGACATTGGAAGTCTCTACATATGTGTGTGTGTGGGTGTGTGTGTCTGTGTGTTAGGAAGGTTGATGCAACGTCTACATTGAACCTGATAAAGAAGGAAAATGAGTATGAAGTTGGTCCAGTGACTGAGGTGTGATGGTCCCCTCTGCTCCCTACCGAAGAATAGGAAATTCTCTCCTCAAGAAAATACAGTTGGGCTTCCCTGGTGGCGCAGTGGTTGAGAATCTGCCTGCCAATGCAGGGGACACGGGTTCGAGCCCTGGTCTGGGAAGATCCCATATACCGCGGAGCCACTGAGCCCATGCGCCACAACTACTGAGCCTGCGCTCTAGAGCCCGCGAGCCACAACTACTGAGCCCACGTGCCTAGAGCCTGTGCTCTGCAACAAGAGAAGCCGCTGCAATGAGAAGCCCGTGCACCGCAACGAGGAGTAGCCCCCGCCCGCCGCAACTAGAGAAGGCCCACGTGCAGCAACGATGACCCAACGCAGCCAAAAATAAAATATAAACAAAGAAACAAAAAAAGACTTGTTAGAAGTCATTTATCCCCAAATATAGGATTTCTAACATCAAATTTGATGCCTTGCATGTAGCATCATGCTTCCTCTCCAAAGTAATAAAACTGAATTTTTGTAATTTTAAGAATATTAGACATGCCATGTTATATTAGACCTATAGACCTTAATCTATAAGCAGTCATTTACATTTTGAATGAGATCTGTAGACAGCGATATATATTCACTTTTTAGGACTTATTTCCTTCTCAAGCTTCTATTTCTTGCTACAAAGTAAAACGTTTTGTTTCCTGTTAAAGGAGTTCTAGGCATTGTCAGTGGGTAAGGTTTGTGGTGGTAGCCAGAGTACAGAGATCCTGAACGTGGGGACATCCTTTTGCCATTAAATTTCTACTGTGCCCGAAGCTGGGTTGAATAGTTTTAGGCTGTTTGAGGTCCCAGGAAGACTCTTTGCCCACCCAGGGAGCAAAAGGCCCAGGAAAATTTCCATGTGATTTTAGCTGGACCCCATTTACTGGATGATTCATCCCTCCTTTCCTTAATTCCACGCCAGCTTTCTTCACCTAGGTTTTCTCCTTTTCCCGAGACCATTCTTATCGTGATCTCTTGCTTTCTTTGTTTCACCACCTGTGGCTTAGGACCATATTTCTCCAAGTGTGGGCCCTTGAGCAGAAACATCAGTTTGTTAGAAATAGAAATTCGGAACCCACAAAATCTGCTTAGTCAGAAACTCGAGGGGATGGGGCCCAGCAGTCTGTCTTTGACACACCTTCCAGGTGATTCTGATGCATGCTCAAGTTTGAGAACCATTGGTGCAGTAGTTAATTTTTTTTTTTTTTTTTTTTAGCATTCCTTTAACCTTTCAAAGTGATTTATGAATTTCATCTGACTTACCACCCTTTAGGACAGCATTTTTCTCGCAGTGCTTTGTTTTTGGCCAAAATAAAGGGTTCCGTGGTCAGCTGGCATGGGAAAGACTACATTCTTATGCATACTTACTCTGTGCCCCCCATACCCTACCCCCAAAGTAGGTAAGGATTCTGGGGTCAGTTGCCAGGTTTCAAATTTTAGCTCTATCATTTAGTAGCTACTATTACTGCCACCTACTTACCTTAGTGATCTTTGGGGGAGTTACTTTCCTCTCTGAGCCTTTACTGTCTAGCTTGTAAACTCATGGAATAAAATGGCAATTACTTCTGTAGGAAGTTGTGAAGACTAAACAAAGTCATGCACATACAGTGACTCAGGTGGTGTTTGGCACGTGGAGAGCTTCCTTGAATGTCGTGGATCATACTGGCTATGACCCTTGTCATTGCCAGGACTGTACTAAATAAATAAATAACTCTCCGTCGGTTATCTCTGGCGCTTGGCATTTCACTGCTCATTTCTAAACCTGAACATTTGCCATGTGCTCCATTTTTCAATATTATACAAATGAGACTAGTTTTCACTAATATCCCGAGATAAACTATATTTGAAATTTTGCTTATTTCTTCCTTTTGTTTTCTGCCACCAAGCCACTTTCCTATCTGGGGCAGAATATTTCTTTTGATAGTGATTTAATATTTTAAGCCTTTGTTGAAGAATGTTGTCTAAGATGTGTCGAAAGTCTAAATAAATATTATTTCCTGCCTCAGTTTATTTACCACTTCAAAAAATTTCAGGTGTTTTATATCTATTTCTCTTTATAGATACAGAATCTACCTATAGATATAGAATTAATACAGATATCTATAGATTCTATAACTTTACGGTGTTTCTTCTATTAGGTTATTTTTACTTCAGTGTCTGAGTCTATTCTTAATTAAAAATTCCCTCAACCTACCCTATACTTCCAACAAATCCACAATGAATCTTATTTTATTGGGTCTTCTCCGGAGCCTTTGTAGGAGCCAAATTTGGGGCTATTTGGATGATTCTATCTAACTTTGCCTACAGATTCATAGTCGTCCTCAAGAGCATCCAGAACTCTGGTTGGATACCATTCCATCCTGGTGATTTATTTCACTTTTGTCAGTTAGGACGAGTACAACCCTTGCATTTTTCTTTCTTTACTTTAGCATAGTTGGACTGCTTCATAACAACATTTGTATCCAAATATCCTCTTCAGTAAAATATATCAGAATTTTGATTTATTCTCTTTTCTATCTTTTATTCATCCATGTACTCATGTTTGTAAGTCCAACTGATTCTTGGCTGGCTTTCTACCAATAATAAAAGAAAAAAACAACAACCAGAAAGTCCTTAAATTTTTTTTTTTTTTTTTAGCATTCCTTTAACTCTACAAAGCGATTTATGAATTTCATCTGTCTTACCATCCTTTAGGACAACATTTTTCTCACAGACTTTTGTTTTTGGCCAAAATAAACGGTTCCGTGGTGAGCTGGCATGGGAAAGACTACATTCTTATGCGTACTTACTCTGTGCCCCCCATACCCTACCCCCAAAGTAGGTTAGTGATTCATAATTCACAGTGGCATTTTGAAAGATTCTGAGATGTACTGCATAAAGAATCTAATAGATTAACTTTGACCTATTCACCCCCCCCCCCCCCCGCATAAACACCTATCATCATCCCATGAGCTAATGTTGGATAGGACACCTCTGTGACCTTTTGGTTTAGGAGTTTCCTTATTCTCTTTTGGTCAGTCTTTGTGTGTTTAGATGTACTTCTCTTTTTGTCTTTGCTTATTTATTTCTTTGCTAGTTAGACTTGCTGGGTCTGTTTTCCTTTTGCATTCTCAATATTGATTTGAAAATTTTGTACTTGAACTTTCTGTAACACATCTTTGAAACGATTCCTTTCCTCTTTCTGTCATCTGGTCTCTGAGTGATTGTCTTTTTGTTTTCATGTTTCTTTAGAGTGTTAGCCCTGGATTGGGTCAGATAACTTATGGGGAGTACTTACAATGAGTTTTAGGTCTTGTACTTGTGAATATTTCTTTTTTCCATTTATGCTTTTCCCATACTTATTTTTTTGATAGGCTTCTGTGACCCAAGTTGAAATTTTATAATAATTTACTTTGAACAACAGAATAATTTTTGTTATCTTTCTGTATTCTATATTGAAATGGTTATTTTCATACTTTTAATAAGAATGCTACTTTGGTACTACTGGTGGTTATAATGGTTTCAGCGGTTTTTTTAATTTACTTAATAGTTGATGTAAGATTTTTAAGCTTCATTGCTTGTGATAGGGAATTAGCAACTAAAATGGTATGTTAACATTTATATTTTCCAGTGAACCTACTCAGAAATTCACTTTTCCTTCACAGAATTTGTAACAGAACTTCATATTGCCTTGCAGTGCTTACTGCATACAAGCTATGCTCTTGTTTCTGCTTGCAGGCTCTTGCCAGGTGGTGTCATTTTGTCAATGACACTCATTCCTACCACTGCATTTGAAGTTGCAGACCTCCTTCCCCACACTACCTGTTCCCCTCTCTACTTCATTTTTGCCTTTTGTGTTGATCAATATGTAACAAACTATGCATTTTATTTATTCATTGTGTTTGTTCTCCTTTAATACAAGGTGAACTCCCTGAGGGCAAGTGTTTTCATCTGTTTGGTCACTGCTTTGCCTCTTCTGTCTAGAACAGTGTGACACATTATGGGTGCAGAGTAAGTTTTTTTATTGAAGTACAGTTGATTTACAATGTTAATTTCTGCTGTACAGCAAAGAGACTCAGTTACATATATATGCATTCTTTCTCATACTTTTCCATTATGGTTTATCACAGGATATTGAATTTAGTTCCCTGTGCTGTATAGTAGGACCTTGTTGTTTATCCATCCTATATATAATAGTTTGCGTCTGCTAACCCCAAACTCTCAATCCATCTGTCCCCCACTGAATTCTTGATTTAAAAAAATTTAATCTCAGGAGATGTAGAAAATGCATTCCATAACATTCAGTGTCTATTCATGATACAAAATGAACAGACTATCATTAGAAGGTATAAATATTCAGCAGATGTGATAGTTAATGGTGAAACACTGAAAACATTCTTTTTTAATATTGGAAACAAGATAAGACGCCTTTCACCAACAAGATAAGATAATCCTTCTTTGCAGCATTATATAGGAAGTCTTACACAGGAAGAAAAAGAAGAATTCTTAGCATTGGAGAAGAAGAAACTGCTATCACTAGTCATTGAGGATATCTTGTCCCTGTAGAAAAACCAAAAGAATCTACAGATGAAGTATGCGAATGAATAAAAGTGGTTAGCAAGTATACTGCAAACAAAATCAATATACAAAATCAATTGCATTTCTGTACTCTGCTACAACTATTTAGAAAAGGCAATGAGATACCATTTATAATATTATCACAGTTATAAAGTACCTAGGAATAACTCTAGCAAGAATAGGCAACAACTATATGGAGAAAATTATAGAACAAAGACACTTAAGAAAAACTAAAGGAATGGAGAAATAAATCTTATTTCAATAGAAAATTTCAATCCACAGAAGATGTGATTCTCCCCAAATTGTTTTAGAGGTTTTATGAAGCTAAAATGAATTTCCTTCACCTCCCTCCCCCACATAGAACATGCGAGCTGATTCTTAACAGCAAATGGAAGAGTGAATTGGGGATTTTTGACCTACTAGATATTAAGACTCGCTATTATAAAACTCTACCAATTAAGACAGCATGGTACTGAGCAGAAATAAAAATAGATGATTGGAAGAGATTAGAGAAGCCAGGCGCACAGCCGTACATTTATGGTAAAGAGGAATATATAAATATATATGTATATGTTTTGGGGTCAACCTTTAAGTTCTCTTAGCAAATTATAGTTATACATTGCAGTGTTATCAACTAGTCACCATGCTATACATTAGAACCTCAGAACTTATTCATCTTATAGCTTAAAGTTTGTAGACTTTATTTTTTTAGAGCAGTTTTATGTTCACAACAACATTGAGTGAAAGGTACGGGGATTTCCCACGTACCCCCTGTTCCCACATATGTATAGCCTCCACCATTATCAACTACTCAGCAGAGAAGGATATTTGTTACAATTGATGAATCTACATTTACACTTCATTAGCACCCGAAGTCCATAGTTTACATTAGGATTCATGCTTGGTGTTGTATGTTCTATGGGTTTTGACTAATGACATTATCCACCATTATGGTATCACTTAGTTGGAATCAAAGAGTATGTAGCCTTTCAGATTGGCTTCTTTCACTTAGTAATAAGCGTTTAAAGTTCTTGCATATCTTTTCATGGGTTGATGGCTTATTTCTTTTTAGTGCTGAATAATATTCCATTATCTGGATGCACCAGTTTGT
The DNA here is from genome assembly GCF_028023285.1 of Balaenoptera ricei. NCBI lineage: Eukaryota > Metazoa > Chordata > Mammalia > Artiodactyla > Balaenopteridae > Balaenoptera > Balaenoptera ricei. The sequence goes on along the minus strand of NC_082641.1, from coordinate 156,382,210 downwards.
TTACCCATTCATCTACCGAAGGGCATCTTGGTGGCTTCCAAGTTTTGGCAATTATGAATAAAGCTGCTATGAAACATCTGTGTCCAGGTTTTTGATGTGGACACAATTTTTCAACTCCTTTGTGTAAATACCAAGGAGTCCGAATGCTGGATCGTATAGTAAGAGTATGTTTAGTTTTGTAAGACACTGCCAAACTCTCTTCCAGAATGGCTGTACTATTTTGCATTCCCACCAGCAATGAATGAGCGTTCCTATTACTTCACATTCTTGCAAGTATTTGGGGCTGTCAGTGTTTGGATTTTCATTTTTCTAATAGGTAGGAGCATTGTCTTTAATTGACGGGGGGGGGGGGAATAAAGGAAGTAACTCAGATATTCATTAATATCAATAGAATGATCTTGATTAAGCATAGTCAGTCCCTGAACTAGTGTCCTCCCGGACTGGGGAGTGCGGCGCGGGGCGGGGACTCGCAGAGAGGAGAACAGCGCATCAACCCCAGCGAGAGGCGCGCAGGTCTCGGGATGCGGAAGGCGGGCCGGCGCCGCGCTCCTCTCCGCCCCCGCGAGCGAGACGGTCACGTGCAGTGGAGGAGCTGACCTCCGAGGGCGGGCCTGGGAGGGGCGCCGCGCAGGTGGTTCAGGGTCGCCCGAGGCTAGGCGCGAGGCGGGCACTTGCGCAGCGCGGGGCGGAGTGCGAGCCGGGGCCGGAACCGCCGCGGGTGGGGAAGGGCGGGGAGGAGCCTGGGAGCGTGCCGGCCGCCGCAGGGGGAGGGGCGGGGCGGAGCCGCGGCGCGCGCGCCCGTCGGAGGGGGAGGGACAGAGCAGCCATTGGGCGCGCTCAGGGTGGCCGCTGCGAGCGTGGGGCGAGCGTGGACCGCGGCGCGGCGGTGTGACTCCTTCCCCGGCCCTTCTCCCCGCCGCAGGCGAGGGCACCGTGTGGCGGCGGCGGGGCCAGCGAGGCCGGAGGAGGCGGCTGTGCCCGGGCATGGTGGTCTGGGGCAACGCGGAAGGTGAGCGACCCCCGGGCCGGCGGCGGGGGTGGGGGCGGGGTGGGACTGGCCTCGCGTCGCCGGGCGGCGGCCCAAGCGCGGGCGGCCTGAGGCGGGGCGGGGGCGGCGCGCCGGCCCGGCCCCCGCGGCTCTTGGTCTCGCGGCCTGGGCGGCCCGCGAGAAAAAAAAAAAAAAAAAAAAGAACTTAAAAATTGAGAGTTGCATATATAATAAAATGGCATGAAACTATACACAAGCATTGTCCCAAAACCAGTTTGCTGGTTTTGATACTGTAATATAGTTAGGTAAGATGTAACCATTGGAGGAAACTGGATGAAGCATACATAGGACTTCTCTGTACTATTTTTGCAACTTCTTTTTTACCTCTGATTTTTTCAAAATGAAAAAAAAAGTCAACAATTTTAGTGCTGTTTTCTTGTCGATGAAATCCTGTCCCGCCATGAAAGCAATGAATTACTGATAAAAACCGAGGGCTACATCTCAAAAACATCATATTGAATAAAAAAGCAAATAGCATAAAAAGATATAGTATAAAGCTCAGAACATACAACCTAAACAATATGTTATTTAGAGATACAGCTATGAGAAAATTAACAAGAAAAGCAAGTGAATGATAAGACACAAACTTGAAGATAATGTTTATCTCAAAGGACTAACGGAGGGTATGTGACCAAGAAAAGGGATTCAGGGTCCTCAAAGGTGATTGTAATGTTCTTTTCCTTAAATTTTTATTAATCACTATTTTATAACAACTCTGAAGTCTTAAAAATGTATAAACCTGATCTTTAGCATTTAATAATCACCTTTATTGAAAAGAGTAAAATTAAGTGAAAGGTGAATAAAATTCAGCAACATTAAACATGTTTGATAGAGCATATAATTATAAGAGCATCTAAGAGAAGATTGGGTTCTAGTTTAAATTCTGGTCTGACTAATTTGGGGTTAGTAGGTTTTGGTCAGTGGTTTTTGAAGGGCGGTCCCTGGGCCAGCAGCATTAGTACCACTTAGATATTTGTTAGAAACGTAAATTCTCAGACCTTACCCCAGACCTACGCTCTTGGGGAAGGGCCCAGCACTCTCTATTTTAACACAAACCCTCCAGGAGGTTCTGATGTGCACAGACTTTTGAGAGTCACCAGGAAGTTCAACTTTCTCACCCATAAAATTAGAAGATAAAACTAGATCAGTATTTCCCAAAGTGTGGTATATGTAGTACTGATCATGTGCAAGATGTTTTTAAGTGATAGACACATCACCATTTAAAATTTTATTTATTGTAATGTTTGTTAGACTAGTACAGATAGCTTACCAAACCCATAAGTTCATTGATGTTGTGTCATACATTGCTAAGTTAAAAAAAAAAAAGGAAAGGAATCAACTTAATGTAAATATAAATAATAAGGCAAAATAGTAAGGTATGTATAGCAGAAAGTAACAGCATTGTACATCAACTATACTCCAATAAAAATTTAAAAAGTAAGGTGATATGAGAATATCACAAAATTCCTGGGGTTAGTTCTTAGATATTAAAGTTTCAGTAGTCCTGAAGAGGATCAGTCTTGAAAATATTTTCCATTCTAAAATTCTGAGACTTCATATGCTTGCTTTTCTTACAGATCTGCCTCCTTAATTTTGCTTTTTAAAATTCAAGCTAATACGTTAAAAATTTAGTCCACACAGCTTGTGTTGGGAGAGGAATGGCCTGTTAATGTGCTTTTGTATTGGGGGATACTTATCTGAGATTGAAAATTTAACCATAGTTAATGGAAAGTGTGGATAATTCACATGCGAATCATTAAAATTAAATATATTAAGGAGAAATCTGTTTTGAAAACATAATTTAATTTTAGAAGCACTTTCTTTCACTACGTGTAGTATTTATAGTGGAATAGGCAGATGGTTTTATGTAAGGAAATGAAATGAGGTTTGTGGACAGTAAGAAACATATTTTGATAATTAGGGATTTAGACTTTGAAAAGTCTATACAAGTTATAAACAGCTACAACATGACCGGCCCTTTTGTTAAAAAGTAAATTGATTTATTTATTTATTTTTGGCTGCGTTGGGTCTTTGTTGCCGTGTGTGGGCTTTCTCTAGTTGCGGCGAGCGGGGACTACTCTTCATTGCGGTGCGTGGGCTCTAGGCGCGCGGGCTTCAGTAGTTGTGGCACTTGGGCTCAGTAGTTGTGGCTCGTGGGCTTAGTTGCTCCGCAGCATGTGAGATCTTCCTGGACCAGGGCTCGAACCCGTGTCCCCTGCATTGGCAAGTGGATTCTATACCACTGCGCCACCAGGAAAGCCCCTGACTGGCCTTTTTAACTGGCATTTTAAATAGCTTTTTTGCGATGTAGTTCACATACAGTTCACCCACTTAAAGTGTACAATTCAGAGGTTGTGTATAGCCAGAGAGTTGTGCAGCCATCACCGTGCACAATTCTAGAACATTTCATTACCCCAGAAAGCAACCCTATATCCATTAGCAATTATTCTCCATTCCCTCTACACTCTCAACCCTAGGCAACCACTTATCTACATCTTATTTCTATGGATTTGCCTATCCTGGGCATTTCATATAAATAGAATTTATATTTCATATAAACATAATGATATGTAGCCTCTTGTGACTGGCTTCCTTAATATAATATTTTCAAGGTTCATCCGTATTGTAGCATGTATCAGTACTTTATTCCTTCTTATTGCTGAATAATATTCTGTTCTATTGATATTATATGTCACTTGATGGACATTTGGGTTGTTTGCACTTCTTGTCTTTTATGAATAATGTTGCATGTATGAACATTCATGTACAAGGGTCTGTGTGAAAGTATGTTTTAATTTCTGTTTTATACCTCGGAGTGGGATTTCTGGGTCAGATGATGACTGTGTTTAACATTGTAAGGAACTGACTGGATCTAAAATGCATTCTCATTCAAAGCAAAATTACAAGTTTGCTGAAAACTGAAATACATTTCTGTTCTAATTTATAATAAGGTACCAATTTTGTTTGTCAATGGTTTTATTACAGAATATCTCTCTAAAATGATATTTGGCAAAAATCATCATTAAAATACATGTTTTTGAAAACAGCAGCTTACAAACGGCTGTTCTACATCACAGTTTATCATCATTTATCAAAATTGTCACATCTTCTGTGACATGGTTCTTTCTCTGCATATTTTATCGCTGCCTGTGTCGTTTAGCATTTAGGGGAAAAAAATGTCATGGAATCTGCTTCCTGAGCTGATGATTGAATTCAGATTGTTTTGGTTGACTTTTACAAATAAATTACATGTTAAGAAACTGATGGTAGTTTTTTTTCTAAAATTCTCGTTTCAGCAGTAATAAAAAACATACTTCTAAAGTAAAAACATAACATTTTGTAGTCTAGCTGCATCTGACACTTGATATTTTGCTGTGTGGCCCTATTAATATTTTGAAGTTATAAGGAGAGATACTATTTTGTGTAATGAGAATTTATGTTCAGTAAATTGTTAATATTTGACTTTGTCTTACTTTCTTCTAATGCTTTCCTAAAGTCTTATGTACTAAATTACCTACCTTTAGATTTCTTTTTAGGAAAGGTGTTCAAGATATTTCTTTTTCATACCTACTTGTGAAATGAGGTTTTTAGCACCTCCTTGTTATGAAGGAATATTTCTGAAAAAAATAAGATAAACAACTAAATGCAGTGAATAACTGAAGTAATAGAGAAGTGGTAGTATAGAAAAAAGATGCTCCTCAGGGAAGAGAAAGAAAAAATACCAGTTGGACTTGAATGGATAAGATTTATTTAAAGCCTTTCATTGCTGCATGAAGGATAAACAAAAAGAGTAGTAAGGCAGCATGAGGCAATCAGTGTCCTTGTAAAGAAGACAAGAAATATCCTTAATCTCTGAATCTATAACTATATGATTCTACACGTAGATCAGCTAAAATCATCCTTTGTTTTATTTCTAGTAGGGATAAGCTGTTCTATGCACAATATTGTAATGGATGTTTGTAGTGAAGACTTGAAGCATTTGGATCATTTGGGAAGTAGACTCAGACAGGGTTTAGTGTGTAGAATACTTGTAAGCATGTGCCCTTGGGAACAACATAGTGGGAGGGAGGCAGAGGCGTCAGGATTGGGCAGAAGCTTACGTCAAAGTGTCTCCTTGGCCAGCCTTCCAAGAGAGGTTTGTTGATAGCTTGGATGTGGGGTATGACAGAAAGAGGTGTCAGGATGATTTCAAGGATTTCAGCCTAACTAACTAGAAGGACGAAGTTGTCATCAACTTCATCCTTTAAAAGGAGGTTTGGTGGAGAAGATCTGCAGTTAGTTGGGCTTGTTAAACGTTCGAGATCTGTAAAACATCTATTGGCAGAGGATGAGTTGGTGAGTCCATATGTGAAACTGGAGCCCAGGAAAGAGGTCTGCAGTATATATAAATATGGGGGTGGTCAGCATAGGATAGATGCTAATTAGACCAGGAGACTAGCTGAGACCACCAAGTGAGCATGTGTAGACTGACTTGAGGATGAGACAGGGCTGAGTCCTGGGACACTTCAGCGCTTAGAAATTGGGGCAAATAGGGGAAACCAGCGGAGGAGACTGGGATGGAGCCCCAGGACCCAGCACACTGCTTAACAGCAGTGGGTAGTAGATGTTTATTTCGTGGGTAAATGTCCAAAGGGGAGGGAAAATAACATAGGACAATGATGAATTTTATTTCTCCAGGTAGAATAAATTAAAAGGTGAAAAATAGGATCAACTGTTATCTATCTCCTCGGGTGAATGGGTGGGGAGTGAGTCATGGAAATTAGAATAAAAATAGATGTGTTCTTTTCTATAAAAATAGATGTGTATACCTATAAAATAGGAACCGTTCCTTTTAATAAACTGAAGTATTTTTAATGCAGTTACTTTCTTTTAATCTTTATGGTACCTATTGTGCTTGTGTGGCTAATTCTTCGAGAAACTGTATAAAAATGTCCCTTGTGTATAGAGATGAATCCAGTTCTTCAGATTGATTATTTCTATTGTTTGTGAATATGCTTTAAAGTAGCACATTAAGTAGTTGAAACTCATTTGAGAAATTATCCTATATTTGTATCTCTCTTCTTTGTACTAAATGACAGAAGAATTTCATTTATATATTTGCTTCCATATATTTGATAATTTACAGTAGAATTTTCAGTGTTCTTCATGGTTAAAATTGGTACTAAAGGTGATTTGGAAATTGTGTTGAGCATGTATCTTGCTAAACTATAGAAGACAGACATTTTGTTCAAGGATTTTATATTCTAGGTGAAAAAGTTAAAACATTTATGGAAAGGTACATAAACAATTTTCTTGGGAAAATATACAGTTATGTCATTGAAACTCTGAGTCCTGTCTTACACTGAGCGGGACATTTATTAAAGAATAGACTGAAAGTAGAAATATCTGTAAGCTTGAATTTTGACAGAATGAAAGAAGAATACAAAAATCAAGCTCACAGACTCAGCTGCCTTGATGTGGATGAAGCTTCTGTAAACAGACAGCTACTGTCCTTGAATAATAGTTCACATATCTTTTGAAGTGAATTAAGCTTTGGTTGTATTGGACCTGACCTGTCGGTGAGAAGGAGATGGCTGAGGCCAGGGAGGCGTGTGAGCTTTCTCAAGACAGACTATAGAGTCGCTGGTGACTGAGACAAGTAGTGAAACGTTATTTCAAGGGTTGAAATGTGAATAGGAACCAGTGATTTAACAATGCTCATCTCTAACTTTTAAGCCTTTTCTTGAGCCAGAAACCTTGGTTTTTTATGAGAGGTTGAGATTCCCTGAAGATACAACCTAGGTTGGACAGTTACCCAGATCTATTATATATTTAAGCTCAGGAAAGTTATGTGAACTGTGTTACTGCTTCTTGTTTTTGTGAGTTTTTGGTCCAGGCTTTCAGAAAGACCTGAGCTGAACTCTAGGACAAAGCTTGTGGTGACCACCATTGCTGTTTCAAGCCACTGTCCTCTGTGTTTCTTTCTGTCATTCAGGAATTTTGTTGTCATAGCTCCTCTATTACTGACGTGTGTGTGTGTGTGTGTGTGTGTGTGTGTGTGTGTGTGTGTGTAGGGGGTGTCCTTCATTTGTAAATTCTGTAATCTTTGGACCTTGGATGGAGATGGTAAATACAGAAGTCTTAGAATAGAATTGGTCCCAAACTATTTTGAGAGAAAACACAAAGCATATTAAAACTTACATTTTCAATTAAAGCATAGGGAAACCATTCACAAAAAGGGTGCAGAAGTTGATGCTGTTGTTTATTGTGTTATATGCTGGTTATAGACCTTCATTTTACGGTTATTTCTCTGAAATGCAGTAAAAAAACCCAAAAAACAAAAAACAATGCCTAGCACCATAGCAGCCCGTATGAAATGAGGCATATGCTGTTTCTAAGACTCACAGCATGTTTTTCTGATACTGTGTTTGCCCATAAACATGTTGATGGTAGGTGCTGTCTGAGGCAGGGGCGGTTTTCCTATGGAAATCCTCTCTTGAACATACTGGTTTCTGATTCCCCTTGAGGAAGAATGAAGCTCCTTTTTGCTTCCTTAGCAAATTTGATACTTCAAGTATTAATAACATAGCCAGTGGTTGATATGTATCTTGATGACTTACAGGTCATCATGATGGCTGCTCTGTCATAAGTTGCTGTGGTTTCAGAGTACGTTAGAACTCTACGCAGCGTTTTGAGGTGGGAGGGAGCTGAGGTGTAATGAAAGAGAAATTCCCTGCACAGCAGTGGTGATGCCTTAATGATAAAATCATCTTGCTCGGTCTCAAAATCCCTGGGTCTGCCAGCAACAGCATTAGATGTGAAGTCTGACCTGGGCTTCCATTTTGATTTTGCCATTAAAAGCGTTATGACTTTGCCCTCAGCACTTCTGCGAGTCTAGAGGAATGTTAATTACTAAATGAAAACAAATTTATGAGATCCTTTTGATGGAGTAGAGTGTAATATCTGCTGAGTGCCCCAATATACATTCAGCCCTCTAGAGGAGAAGACTTATAAGTGGTAAAGAGTAGGCTGCTTTTGGAGAAGGAAGCGTGAGGTGAGATGGCAAATTTGGGAAGACGTTTTCTAAGGAAGGCCTTGGAGGAGGCCATCATTCTGTAAACCTGAACTTGAGATACAGCAGTGTCCGTTTTGGGGATAGGAGGTCTCTGGGGCATTTATGATTGGGAGTGTGTGAAAATACTGATTCAGAGCCACGAGACCCTGTGACATTGGCTGCATCTAACCCAGGTCTTTCTCATTTAGGGCCCCAGACTAGGGAAGCTACAGTTATCTTCTGAAAGATAGTAAAAAAGATGATCTTGCTGCTCTTAAAGTGAAAGAATCCAAGTTTTGGTGAAGAAATGTTTTAGGGACAGGATTGCCCCCATGTTTTTAATATCACTTTTGACTGATTGTTTATTTCGCTTCTTATTTGGGGAAAAGTATATGGAAGTTCAGGTTGGGAAAATTACTTGGAAGAGTTTCTTAAGAATAACCTCATTAGATAGTTTGTGTGTAGATGTGAGAATAAAGTTTTCTTAGAAACAAATAATTTTTTTATTATTTCAAATATTTTATTTTCCTTAAAGATAGGAGTAGATTTTATAGTTTGAGACTCTTGCTATTATTTAAGCAATAACCAATAAATGTGAGTAAGTAGCAATTATTTAGGAAGAATGATATAATGATGAACTATTGGAAAATATAAAAACTATAGATAGCATTGTTGAATTGGAAGGGACTTATCACCTGATTTTATAGACAGTTTATCTCATTATTCAGCCTCCTCACTGTAAAATGGTAAAAATATTAGTTGATCCAGAGTTATTTTAAGGAATAAAAGAGAATTTATTCATTCAACAATTATTTATTAAGTGCTTACTAGGCGCTGAGGCACATGCAGGTTCAGAGGATGTGTCTGTGTATTAGAAAGAAGAAAATCCTGGCCTTCATGGATTTTACCGACTAAGAGGCAAGAGGCTTTACCCAGTGATGACAAACGTGATGAGGGCTTCCAGTGTGCTCCCTGCAGTGGTGTTTTAGACTGAACACAGTGCCTGATAGTTGCGGTAGAAGAAGACTAGCACCAATGTGTCTTGGATGCAAAGTACACCCATTATCTCATTTAAATCTAACACCAGGTCTATAAACTAGGTCTAGTTTCCCCCCTTTTACAGCTGAGCAATGTTGTGTTCTTTTAGGTCTGTGATCAAATCATGGTTATTAAATAAATTAATGAGTAAACTTGGACCTAAAGTGTGGTCCAAGGTCTTCAGCCAGATAGTGGCAGAGCTGGCACTAGAACTGGTTTTGACTCAAGCTCAGGGCTCCTTTCATTGTACCACATTGCCCCTCAGAGCGTGCATGGGCAAATAATCGTATGTACCATGGTAGATAGGAAGAGTGCACAGTTTCAGAGATCCCATACTTGCCAATATGAAAATCATTTCACACAGTACAAATAATAACAGCGAAATCAGGGCTGCTGGCATCCTCAGTTTTAATTCCCATCGCTAGTTATATTCAATTATCCAGTGAGATGGACTTTGAGCTGTGGATTTAGTGTATTAAGTAATAGGATCCAACTCGAAGTTTTCTCTGGCAAGCTATTGGCTGTGAAGTAAATTCAAGGCTATTCATCCAAAACGTAAGGTGTCCTGAAGTAGATGTATATGTCATCTTGCCTAATGGGTGGGTTGTGTGAGAGATTTTTCTTTCCAGATTGAGTCATTGGAGACCATTGCTCCTATTACTGCCTTTGAAGTCCTGCAGCTGGTGAACCTTTGGTAGTTGAGATTTCTTTCTCAAAAAACAAAAACCAAAAACATGTATTAGAAGTATTTGTAGTCTAGTTGTGTGTGGGTTACGTGTCTTAATTAGTAAAGTTCTAGTGAATGTCTTGGGATTTTATAAAAACTTCAGTAATAACAACTAAAAATGAACATTTCTGATCCTTTCTCGTGACCCCATAATCAAATCCAAGTCAGTTTCTACTCTCTGCCTGCTATCCTCCAACTCTGAACCATCTTGAAAATACTTGTTTTTTCTAAACATTGTTAGTTTAGGGAGTTACTTGGAGTGAGAGAGTCTCTTTCCTTTGGCTTCCTTTGGGTCAGCAAAGCAGAGGAGTTAGTTTTGGAGGGTTCTCCTTCTATGCATCATCAATTTTAGTCCTTGGCAACGTCTCTAGTCCCTAAGAAATGATGTGGGACTCCCCACGTCTTCCAGAATTTTTAGAAGGCATGTGATGTATTAAGAGTACCTGTGTCTCTTCTGTAATTCATCTGGGCTCTGCAAACTGCCGAAGTGTATCTAATAGAGAAGTACAAGACATGTGCCTATTTTCTTAAAAGTCAACCTTAATTTCGTGTCACTCCAGTCTGCCGCTGGTCTACCCAATAATTAGGATTTTAAGGCTTATGAGTAGTTAGGGGCGCTCCTAGTCCAGAAAGGAGATGCAACTGAAAATATGACATATATTGGCACTACCACTGCAGTGCTTTGGGTTTAAACATTCATCAGTCAAAACTAAACTCTATGAAATGAATGCCAGGATAGACCAGTCTCATCCTGATTTCCTGTCTGGAGTCTATTGCTATAAAAGGTGTATATGTTTATAATTCCTGCCCCTAATAGTCCCTTGCTTCTGTAGAGCAGTGTTTCTTTCCCAAGCACTTAAATATGTTTGATTTTACCCTTGCACCTGTCTTTTAAGGCAGACACACTCAAGTTGACACACAGTTTTTCTCATGACAAGGACCAGTTGTGATTTATGGCCATTTACAGGATGTCAGTGATGTGGAGAGGGTACATTTTGAGCGAACAAGGCTGTATATGTATATCCTTTCACTTGGCAATAAAGAACATGGTAAAAAGCTGTTTTCTTCTGAGTGAAGAGCCCTTAGGCTAACTTCCTATAATGTTCACCTAATGTGTTACTATGTTCAAGTCACCTTAACAAATATTTCTTGAGTGCCTGCCTCCTGCAAGGTATTCCACTGGCTGAAGTGAAAGTTTCTGTGAGAAGCCTGATGTATAGAATTTGGAAGTAAAAAAATGCAGTGTTAGTGTGGGTCTTTACTGCTTTAGTTGAAAAGAAAGTGTTATGAGGTAACCTGTCTTTTCCTTTATGAATTTGGCTTGTTTAGTAAGAAACATATTAACCAAAGATGAAAGGTAGATTCAGAAACATTTATTCACTTTTAATAGGAGTATAAACTTTTATTTTCACCAGAAATTCCTGAACACCTTGATTATAATAAAGTACAACCCTGATTTTGGCGTTTAGGGCCAAGGATAAAAGATTCGTAGACTTACTGAAGAGTAGATTGTATGAAAGCACAGACTCCTGATAAACGCTGAGTGCCCTGTAGTCCTCTAGATCAGCGGTCCCTAACCTTTTTGGCACCAGGGACCAGTTTCGTGGAAGACAGTTTTTCCACGGACGGGGGGGTTTGGGGTATGGTTCAGGTGGTAATGTGAGTGATGGGAAGCGGCAGATGAAGCTTCGCTCGCTCCCCGCCACTCACCTCTTGCTGTGCGGCCAGGTTCCTGGGGGGTTGGGGAGCCCTGCTCTAAATAACTGTCCTAAAAGTGGAAGAACCAGTCTTTTTGTTGGTGAGGACCCAGTGGCCTCCATCATTGTAACTACTGTGATATAACCTGTAGTGTGTGATTGATAAATAATTTAATACTGTTGACAGGGGTATTTGTTGCTTATTTTGTACATTTGCAAGCAGTTCTTTCTTCCTCATGATACTCCTTGCATTAATAGTTGAGCGAAATGACATGATGAGTCAATAAGACTGCTTTCCCTGTGACCAGAGTTGTCAGGACAAGTCAAGGTCTAATCAGACATTTTCATTTCATTAAGTTGGACTTTTGCCAGAGCCTTTTGGAAGCCAGCATAACACTTGTTCTTGCAGGTCATTGGCCCAGACACAGTCACATGATTACACCTCCATGCGAGAATGTCTGGGAAATGTTGTTTTATAGTCTTGTTTCGGAATAAAAATCAGGGTTCTGACGTTAAGAAAAAGGCTACTGCTGAGCTACCCCAATTCTTTTCCCTACCTCCGATTTCTTCCTGATACTTAGATGGAAGATCTGGCTGTATTCCTTTTCTTGAACTCTGTGTGGCATACTTGGGTACTTCATGTCCTAGTCTTTCAACCTGAGAGGAGGATCCTTCAAGTTTTTGCAGCTTTCAGCTCCATGAGCTCAGTAGGAGTATCCTTGAAGCAAAATAAGAACAGGGTGTTGCATGCTCTTTTTTTTTTTTTTTTAATTTCAGATTTTAATGATCAATTTTAGTTATCTATGCAAAGTGATTCATGCAGATCATAAAATTCTTAGAGGAAAAGGAACCCTGGGACAGAAGACATGGGTCCACTGAGGGCGGTAGTCATGGTTTGCAAATAAAAATTGTGACTGCAGCCAGAAGAAGGAACAGTGGGTGCTGAGAAAGGAAATGACAGATAACCATTCCTAGAGGGTTTATTTGGCTTTTTAGAAATAAGTAAACGAAAAGTTCCCTCTAGTTTGCTGCTTTGAGTCTTCCCTTTGAACACATCATCTAGGCAGAGTTGACATAGATGGTTCTTTTAATTTAAAATCTCTGTAGTCTTCAAACAAGGAGGCCCCATGCAGGCAGTCTCATAGATGGTTGTACATGAATTACCCATCTGTCTTCAAAAAAGGGAGTTTCTGATTTCCTTCTAAGAAAAGGATTTGCAGGATGTGGTGGGAATGAGGTGAGCGAGGCCTTCAACTTCCATGCAGTTGCAGACATTTTGGAGGCAACTTGAACTCTTTGGATCATACTTTAATCCCTGATACCTAAGGATGGTGATCCTAATTTCAGCATCTGGGTGGTATTCATGAAAGGCTTCTGGTTGAATAAGTTAGGAAGGATGCTCATATGAATAAACCTTATTATATGCCCCAGTTTCTGGGCAGCCTGCAGTACCGAGTTCTGACCTGGGATTAGGATGCCTTGTGTGGAGCTAGTGCCACTGCAGCTCTTAAGTCTCATCCAAGATGGTTATTTTCCATGTGCTTCTGAGTAGCTGTTTCTTTGGCTTTCTAATAGCATGGATACTCAGCATAATCACAGACTCCTAGATATGGAAGTATCTGAATGATAATGTAGTCTAATTTCGAAAGAAATGAGATGAAAGAGGCCAAGTGACTTGCTTCAAGGTACCTGGTAGAAAAACTGGTGTTAGAACCTTGGTTCCGTGTTCTCAGTCCAGTGCTGTCTTGCAGTGCACTGAATTTCTCAGAGAAAATGAGACTAAAGGCGGTGTTTTTCTATGTCCTCCTTTGCTCCTGGTACTTAACAGACCTGGAATCTACTCATGTATGTGTCAGGTTTTAGATCAGCAATAGGCTCACTGATTATGGAAATAATTGGGGAGATGTGGTATGTGTGAAAGTTTCAGGTAAGCGAGGCAAGGGGTTGTTGTGGTGGATTGGGAGATGTTTGCCAGTTCAACTCACATTTCTGCAGTGCGTGATGGGACTTGGGGCTCTTCTTTCTGTAGCTTATTAACAGATAAGCTGTTTCGCTGCTGGAGCTGCTGAATCTACAATAGCATGAATCAGCAAGAAGGAGGTGTGATTAGTCACGTGGACTTAGGCCTTTCCCATTGCCAAGGCTTGATATATTCACATCTTCCACTTTTTTTTTTCCTTCCGGTTTTACTGAGATATAATTGACATACAGCACTGTAAAAGTTGAAGGTATATAGCGTAGTGCTTTGACTTGCATACATCATGAAATGATTATCACAGTAAGTTTAGTGACCATTCATCATCTCATATAGGTACAAAATTAAAGTAGAAAAAAAAGTGTTTTTTTTCACATCTTCTGTTTTTTCCTCTTTGTAGAGGCTCATCACATGGAATGATAACATGTTTAGTCTTCTGTGTTACACTTGGTTTAGTCCACGTAATTACATGTAATGTAAAATTACATACAGTGCAAATCAGTCAAGAGGCTATCTTTCCTTCCTCCATCTCTGAGACATGGGTGACCACAGGAGGCCCCTCTGTTGACATTTCTTGCTCTTGTCGTGGCCCTGTTGCCAATCAGTCTAAAACAATATTTTTCTGTGAATTTCTTGTGAAGTTATTTACATGAAAAGTTTTCTAAACGTATGTAATTCAAACTTGATTCTTTGTTTAATGCCAGTGCAATTTTTATGGACTAGAAAAACAATTATATGAATTCTAGATTTTCCCGGGAAATCTATAACATGCAGATCTGAAGTTCATATGGGACCTCTGTCTCCTCGTGAGCCCTAGGTAAGGTACAGTGAGGATGGAGAGGTGGATAAAGGAAGGAGTGAGTGATGCTTCATTGGGGAAGGTGAGCAAGGTGGCCAGATAGGTTTGTTTCATGACAAAGAGTGTGATTTAAGCACTTACTTTCTTTTGAAAACATCTCTTTTCACCATCTCCCTATCCTGATATCACAGGAAGAAGGAAAAAACCAAACAAACCTGTTGCCTCATTTCCTAAAGCAGTGATTCTCAAACTTTAATGAACACGCAAGTCACCTTGCCTTTTAGAAGACTGCCGACTCTGATTTAATAGTGGTGGGGCAGTGGTTCTCAAAGTGTGTTCCTCAGAGCAGCAGCTCTGGTTCCGCCAGCCGTGTTAGAACTATAAATTCATGGACCTCGCCTGACCTGCTGAATTAAAATCTCAGAGGATCGGCCTCAGAAACTGTTTTTACACATTCACCAGGTGATTGTTGTGTACCTTGAACATTTGAGAATCACTGCCATTGAAGCTATTCTCTTGGGATTTTCCCAGGCCTCTGGTATTTGCTACTCTGTGATTGGGCCTTGGTATTATTCCCTTGCTATTTAGCAATTGAAACTTTTGGGCAGAGATGTTACTTGAGGCTCCTGACTGGATGATAGTGTCCAGCAAGTTAACTGGCTCTATTAAAGTATGTTTCTTAGTCCTTCACCACTCTCTCTGTTATAACCCTGATACTTTGTACAGCAAAGATGCCATTTCATGGAATCATGAACATCAGTACCATGGCTAGACACCATACATAACATGGCGATCGGGTAATACCTTAAAAGGTAGACTGAAAAAGAAACCGACGAAATAAAACACCCCAGAAGAAAACGCTCTTGTAGATTTTCAGGGGTTTTACATCTTAATATCAACTGAGTCCCAATTCACAGATAGTTTCAATCATATTAATAGCCAGTGGGCGTTGTTACCTAGGTTCTATGCCTGCTTGGTTCAGATGAGTGCAAACATGCTTAGCAGTGCCTTTACCAGTGTTGCCATTACTGGTGAAGGAAGACTATTTTATAATAGGGATTGGATTCTCTCAGAAGTCAGTTTTCTTAAGGTATTTGCAAAGGATGAATGTTACCTCCTACAGTGTTTCAAGAGCTCTAACTTTAACTTTCTGAAAGTTTTATTGATTTCTTCCAAAGGCTATAGCTGGAGAAATACGCACTGTATGTTTGTCAGATTGGTTACAGGGTCTCCAATATAGGTGGGCTGAGGCTGTGTTTGTGCTTTTCCTCTGGGAGGTTTTTCATCTTAGAGAAAGGATCCATGTGTTTTGTGAATCTCTATAAAGCAATGAGAGGAGTTCAAAATGTATTAGAGTATTCGACAAGTGCTCCAAAGAGGGCTATTTGGGCACAAGGTCTAGATGCTAATGTATTACGTTCTTTGAAAACAGCTTAAATGTAAGTACATATAAGAACCCTAGTTAAGATTTAAGGGTAATGCTGTAAGATCTCTCGTAAAGGATTCACAAAAAGTGCTGCAATTTTATAACCTTTCCAGAAGCAATACAGTGTATGTTCACCCCTCATTTGCAACTTGAAGAAATTTATCCAGTTTATGCGGAAAATTGAAAAGAAGCAGATGCTTATTCCTAAGCTAGAGTTTTGAAGGCCAACAATTAAAATAAACATGTCTCTGCCAAAACTTGAACTAAATTAAAAAATTTAGCATATAAATTAAAGCTTACTTAAAACTAAATTTATCAAGGAAGTACATTTGTTTTGCATTACTGGTTTCAATTATTGTGAAAAGGCTTCATTTTTATGGAACACTGAAGATTTTTCAAAGTTTCCAACAATTTATTAGACAATTGCACCACTGAAAATGAGTTACGAGTGTCTGGCTTAAATGTATGAACTATTAGCACATCGTTGATGAGCTTAGAGAGAGATGTTAAAGCAGCCATTATCCTCCTGCAGGTTCATGTTCCTATTCCCAGGGGACTGTAAGAAACTGGTTTGTAGCCTGAAAACAGATAAAGCCATAGGCTGAGGATATACATAGCATCTCTTCTCTCCTATTCGTTTGTTCTTTCTCTTGGGAATCTGCATTTTGGGACATTGCTGATGAATTGCTGTCAGGCATGGGTACTCTTAGTTTATTGCCATAGAAGAAGAGAGAGATTACTTCCTTGTTTGCAGTACCTGTCTGCTCTAGTCCTGTCTGTACAGTGTTTCCTAATTAATATTTCCTAAACACCTACCTCATAACTTTTTGTCATTTACTAAATATTTATTTAGTTCTTGTTTTCCCAGCTTTCTTGAGGTATAATTGACAAATAAAATTGTATATATTTAAAGTGTACAAACTGATTTGATACACCTAGACATTGGGAAATACTTGTCCTGATGAAGTTAATTAACATTTTCATCACCTCACATAGTTCCCCTCTACCCCCATACCCTTGTTTTTGTTTTTGTTTTTTTTGGTGGTGAGAATGGTTAAAGTCTGTTTCAGCAAATTTCAAGTATACAAGACAGTATTATTAACTACTGTAACCATGTTGTACATTGGATCCTCAGAACTTATTCATATTCTTCTTAAAAGTGAAAGTTTGTACGTTTGACCAACGTTTTCCTGTTTCCCTCATCTCCCAGACCCTGGCAAGGACCCTTCTCTTCTGTTTCTATTAGTTCAATTTTTTTTTTTTTTTTTTAAGATTGCACATGTAAGTGATACCACGTAGCATTTGTCTTTCTCAGTCTGACTTTTTCCATTTAACATAATGCCCTCCGAGTTCATTCATGTTGTCACAAATGACAGGATTTCCTTCTTTTTTATAGCTACATAATATTCCATTGAATATATATACAACATATTCTTTCTTTGTTCATTGATGGACACAGGTTTCCTTATCTTGGCTATTGTCAATAATGCTGCAATGAACATGGGAATGCAGATATCTCTTTGGGATACTGATTTCATTTCCTTTGGATATGTATCCAGAAGTGGGATTGCTGGATCATTCGGTAGTTCTATGTTTAACTTTTTGAGTAACTGCCATACTGTTTTCCATAGTGATTGCACCAATTCACATTCTCACCAACAGTGTACAAGGGTTCCCTTTATTCATATCCTCACCAAGATTTGTTATCTCTTGTCTTTTTTCATAATAAACATTATAATAGGTAGTGAGGTCATATCTCATTGTGGTGTTTTTTTGTTTTTTTTTTTCATTGTGGTTTTGATTTGCATTTCCCTGATGATTAGTGATGTTGAGCACCTTTTCATATATCCGTTGGTCATTTGTATGTCTTCTTTGGGGAACTGTCTATTCAGGTCCTCTGCCCACTGTTTAATTGGATTTTTTTTTTTTATTTTGCTATTGAGGCATATGAGTTCTTTGCATGCTTTGGATATTAATCCCTTATCTGATAGGTAGTTTGCAAATGTTTTCTCACATTCTATAGGTTGCCTTTTCATTTTGTTGGTTGTTTCCTTTGCTGCGCAGAAACTTTTTAGTTTGATGTGGTTCTACTTGTTTATTTTTACTTTTATTGCTTGTGCTTTTGGTGTCAAACCCAGAAAGATATGGCGAAGACCTATGTCAAATAGCTTACCACCTATGTTTTCTTCTAGAAGTTTTATGGTTTCAGGTCTTACATTTAAGTCCTTAATCCATTTCAAGTTAATTTTTGTCTATGGTATTCTTTCGCATGTGGGTATCAATTTTCCTAACACCAGTTATTGAATAGACTATCCTTTCCCCATTTTGTGTTTTGGGCACCGTGGTCAAAGGTTAGTTGACTGCATATGCATCCCACATAACTATTTTCCTGAAAACTTTCATTTACTCCTGTTTGCTGTGCCAGGATTCATGGCCCTCAGTTTACTGTTCTGTTTTCATTGATCCCTAATCATCACTCTGCTTCAGTCAGTCCAGTGATTTTCCTTCTTCCACCTCATCTCAGGTTCATGCAAAGTAGCTTCTGGGGCAGAGTTGCCTTTTCTTTCTCAACAGGTCCAGTCAGATCATCACGTATGACTGCTTGTACATATAGAGGAAGGCAGACTATCAGGAGAAAACTATTTTAGGATTCTATGTTATAAACATTTTAACTAAAAAACTTTTAAATTTAACGAGTTCATGCTTCTTAAAAAGAAAATGCTGAACACAATTTAATCCTTTCTAGATAAATTAGAGTGACATTATGCACAGTAAAAATAAGTTGCATTGTAGTGATTTCTACTAGACAGGTAAGGTATTAAGGACTAGTTGTCCCTGTATTAAATGAACCTGGGCTGTGTCTTTCTCATTGTTTTGTACTCTCTAATTTTTAATGGTTTTTTTCTTTTGTTTTTTCTCTGTTGCTGTCAGTATCCTTACTGCTGAATCTGTCTCTAAATAGAAGTACTTTCGTTTCTGATATAATTTTTTAAAATTTATTTTATTTATTTAATTTTGGCCGTGTTGGGTCTTGGTTGTTGTGTCGTGTTGATGCTGTGGCTTCCCCTCCTCTCCCTGTCTTTGGGGAGCGACCCTTTTGTTATTCCTTTACGTAACATTTCTGGTATTTCAGGCGGGAGCAGATATAAGTGTTTATGCTCATTCCCCATATTTACCTGAAGGTTCTCCTCTTTCGCTGGGCTGGTTGCACCGGCCTTTGGTGGCTACTGCATTGTCCACACCTCAGGCTGCCCTCCTGGAGACTGTGCGCAGGGATGTAGGGATGCAGGGCTACTAGCTGTGGCAGGAACGAGGCGACGTTTAAGCATGGGCCCTGGTCTGAGCTACAGCTGTTGAGCATTTGCTCTAACGCGTATTAGCTGTGTGTCCTTGGACAAGTCACAACCTCTCTGTGTTTCACCTGTGAAATGGGGGTTATAACAACACTTACCTGAAAGGTCAGCTAGATAGTGCCTGCAAAACACTTTGCTGCTTCCAGCACAGAGTAAGGGCTCAATAAATTGGAGCAATCGTTATTATTATTAATATAATTAACATACTATCGTATTTCTCAGAGATAAGAACATCTCTGTATTATCGTCATTACATCTGAGATTAGACCAGATAAAAACAAGACCCAATTATAATAATTTCTACCATGGGTCTTCTACCAAGACCCATGGTAGAAATTAGAGAAAAGTCCAAATGATTTCCACCAAGTTATGTATTAAATCGTTTATTTATAATTATATTATTATTTATCATTTTATTATGTTATTTTATTCTTTGCTATTTATTTCTGTATCTAGTTATTTATGAAGCACCTGCTACGTAGCTGGTGCTATATACCGTAAGCCCCATGGGAACCAGGCCACAGAAGTGTGAAAGTGCAGACTCTGTCTTTAGGGAGCTTACATTTCAGCCAGAGAGAATAGTTAAAGAACAGCTAAATACTGAGTCATTAATTACTGGCTGAAGTGAAACAGGGATGAGCAAGGAGATGGTATGGGGGTTAGATGAGGGGAAACGTGGCTTGGGGGAAGATGTGGAATTGGTCTGGGCTTGGAGGATGAGGCAGGGCCAGATGCACCAAAGGAAGGACAGGGTCAGAAGCAATAGGAACCCCTTTCCCCACCCAGAGAGGGAGGGGAAGCTTTGTGTTTGCAGATCACAGTGAGAAGTGGGGGGGGGGGGGCCAGGGGCCGCAGAGGTGGGGTGTAAGGTTGGACGTTGAGGTGTAATCAGATTGTGAGCGGCTTAGAAAGAGGGGCGGACGGGCTGGCAGTTAACGTGGCAGACACTGGCTCTCTGGGCAGGAGGATGGCGGGGCGGATGGTGCAGCAGGTCCCTGGGGCTTTACTCCGGTCCCCATCTCACCCTCAGCAGAAGGAGAACTCAGAGGGAAAGTTTCCAAACTCGCCTGAGAAGCTGAGTGATGGGATGAATGAAAAATTGATGTGGGTCATAAATATTGTAGGAGAGAATGCACCAGATTCCCTTAAGGGTAAAGTTCAGGGAGAAACCTACTGCTGCGGAGGGAAGGGGTTCCGTGGGGGAGAGAGGGGGAGGGAGGGGGATGCCCATCGGGGGTCCCGCGGTGCCACTCCCAGTATCCGGGGCCCCCGGGTCCTTGGAGAAGCTGCTGCTGCTCAGCGATGCTCCTGATGGAACAGAACGGCCAGTGTCCATTTGGTGAAGGGCATGGGGGCAGAGATGCTCCGTCTCCCTCAGCCTCAAGGCTGCTGCCCTGGATTCCTTTCAGCTTCCTCAAGGGGCGATGCAGATGTGACCCCAGAGAAGCTGAGGTCTCTGCTGAGCTCGCTGATGCTGGCTGACACTGGATAGCCCTCCTTTTCCACCAGCCCCACAAGCTCTTCCTCACAAGGCTCTCCATGGGGTCTGGGCGGAGTCCACAAGTCTCTGTGACCCTAGGTGGTCCCCTAGAGGTCAGAGTTCCGGGGCTCTGAGCCATTTTCCTGGTTGCCTCTTTGCTCCACATGCACCTCGGAGCACTGGTGCAAAGATCTTGGTGATGAGTCTTTGCATCCAAATACCTGCTGGTGAACTTTCTTCCGAGAAGGAGCACAGACAGTGAAAGGAGGGAGGCGGAGCCTTAATGCTGGCTCAGGGGGTCAGCCCCCCTGCCCGCATCCCCAGTGGCTTCTCATCACCTGTCTCTGGCGGTTTATTTCAGGAACACTTGAGATGGGCGTGTAGTGGGAGGGGAATAGTTACAAGCAACCAAGGCAGGGGTGGGGAGCGAGAACAGTCTTGCTGGGTGGTGGGCTGATAAACGTTCACCAGCTCTTGGGGGTTGGGGTAAGGGAGGCACCTTGACTGGCAACGTCTGCTGATTTCTGTGTGTTAACACTCTCACTGTGAGCCAGGTCATGTCACCAACAGGATGCCAGGCGGCTAACACAGTTCCCCAAGATGTAGCAATAGACTCACCCAAGCTGGTAGGCACATGCCTGGCCCCACTGTCTTTGGAGGCTTAGAAACCTGAGTTGCCATCGTGCTTTCTACCATCAGCCACAGCGAGACTGGGTATCTTGCCTCCCTGTCCCTCAGGTGGCCAAGAGTTTGCCTTTCTCTGGACCCACGGTAGGTTATCATGGTAGAAATTAGAAACTGGAAAGCCAGGGGAGCTTTGGAGAGTCCCTCTGGGCTCACTGACTGCTGATGGCATCGGAATCAGATGCAGGAAGGAGGGAGGGGCTGGTAGGAACCCCTGCAGTTGCCCCAGAGACTGAGGGATGGGCTGGCTGGCAACTGGTCCAGCTCTCCCTGCCTACCAGGGGTGTAGTTGGCAGTGCCTCCCACTGGCTGAAAGGTTTCTGATACCCCTGCCAGCCCTCTGAGTCTGTGTTGATGACAGCTGCCACCTACCCGGCTCCATTACGGGTCAAGCACTCTGCTGGCTGCCAGGTAGACCTCGTCTCGGTCAGTCTCACAGCCGCCCTAGGAGGTCAGCGTGATCTTGACCCCACTTTACACGCAGAAACCGAGGCTTGGATTAAATAACGTGCCCAAGGTGCTACACTTGGTAAGTAGCAGAGCTGGTTCTGTTTGACGAGAGCTGGGGGGAGTCAGCGCTGGGGGGGAGGGGCGGGGGAGGGGGAGCGGGAAGCCGGACTGGGGCCAGCTGCCCTGCCCCTCCCGGCCCCATCCTGTGGCAGCCAGGTGGGCGGCGGCATCTGTTGGCAGCTCTGGGTCAGGGGCGTCCACTGGCTCCCCCGGCAGGTCTTGGTGGGAGGGCGAGTCAGGCACTCTGTTCCCAGGAGGGGATGGCGGATCTTGGGCTTAAGGATGGGCCTGCAGTACTGGCAAAGCGGGGATCACTCTGCCTGCTGGGAAATGTCCTAAGGAACCCAGCTGAGCTGCAGTTACGGAGGTAGATTTCCTGCTCTTTTCCACATCTCATGATTAATCCAGAAGCCTGAGCAGCGCGTGTGATGAGGCTCAGCAAAGTGGCCGTGGGCATCTCCAGCCTCCTTTGCAAGCCCCGCTTTTCCTCTGGAGTAGGTGCCCTGGAATCTGGGCCAGCCGTACACATTTCAGCAACTCGATTACAAGAGACAGAAGAGGCCGGGTGTGTGGCACCAATAAAACCGCACACACCCTGTACTTCTCTCTGCCTGTTGCTGGTTTGTGCATTTCCCCACCACACCTCCCGAGAGCAGTTTGTTTCCCGGAAGCAGCAGAAGAGAGGTCGGGAGAAGGAGATGCCTTATTGTTGTGAATGTGATGGACGTGGTGGCACCACAGGGGACTGGACACCAAGGCAAAGAAAGACTCCAGTGTCTGATGAACTTACTGGTTGAACTTAACCGCTTACTGGTCTTTGGCAGGTAATCAGCTTCTAAGAGTCTCTGTTTCTTCATCTGTAAAATTGGATCACGGTACCTGCACTCATTGATTTAACAAATAATATAAACATATAAATCCATACTCTGGTGTATTCTAGGTGCTGGAAATCAAGCAGTAAACAGAACAGTCTCTCCTCTTCGGATGTTAATAGTCTAACATGGGAAGATGGAAAACGGCAATGACATCTGTGTCAGGTGGTTATGATACTTAGAAGAAAAATAAAGCCGGGCTGAGGGGTAGGGGAGACAGTGTATGCATGTGGGGATGACTTTTCTTAAAGGACAGTCAAGGAAGGCATCTTTGATAAGATGATACTTCAACAGAACCTGGAAGAAAATGAGGTGCCATATAGATGTCCAGGTACGGCAAAGAGCTAGTTCAAAGGTGCTGGAGTGGGAGAGTGCTTGGCAAGTTCAAGGAGCATGAAGAAGCTCTGTGTGGCTGGAGGGGTGGGAAAGTGGGGGTCAAGGAGAAGAGGGCAGAGAGGGTGTGTGTGTGTGTGTGTGTGTGCACGCACGCAGGGGCTGGTTGGATCATACAGCCTGGCAGGGTTACTCTAAGTGAGATGGGAAACAACTGGTGGCCTTGAGCAGAGAAATGACCTGATGTATATTTTAGAAAGACCACTCTGGTTGTTCAGTGGAAAGTAGCTTTTAAGACTGTAAGCTCGGTGCTCTGTGACCACCTAGAAGGGTGGGATGGGGGGGAGGAGGGAGGTCCAAGAGGGAGGGGATATATGTATACCTATAGCTGATTCACTTCATTGTACAGCAGAAACTAACACAACATTGTAAAGCAATTATACTCCAATAAAGAAAACAACAACACTGTAAGTGGAGAAGCCAAAAGACCAGGTCGGAGGTGACTGCATCTCCAGGTGAGAGAGGAAGAGAGCTTGGATTTCAGCAGTGGTCGTGGTGATAAGTGACCGTCAGAATCTGGAAATATTCTGTAGGTAGAACCTGTAGGATGAGCTAGTATGAGGGGTGGGTTGGGTGAATAGTGAGACACAAAGAGACACCTCGAGATTTTGTCCTGAGATTGGGATTGACACGTACACACTACTGTGTATAAAATAGGTAACTAATAAGGACCTACTGTATAGCACAGGGAACTCTACTCAATACTCTATAATGGCCTGTACGGGAAAAGAGTCTAAGAAAGAGCAGATATACGTATCTGTATAACTGATTCACTTTGCTGTAAGCCTGCAACTAACACAACATTGTAAATCAACTCTACTCCAATAAAAATTTAAGAAAAAAGAAACAACACTTTTGCAATAAAAAAAAAGATTTTGTCCTGAACGATGGGTAAACTGGAGTTGTCACATATTGAAACGGAGAACTGGGTGAAAGGAGAACCCTTTGGTTGTGGGGTGCAGGAACCAAGAATTTGGCTTCAGGCGCATTAAGCAGCAGTAGTCTGTTGGATACCCAAGTGGAGGTGATGGGTAGACAGAGGCGTGTGAGCATCCGGGGCCCCGGGAGAGGCCGGGGCTGGGATACGCTCATCAGTGTGTAGTTCATTAACAATCTTGGGGCTGCATGAGATCATCAAGGGAGTGAGTGAGGATGGAGAAGAGGAGTGGGTGGGACATTCCAAGGTTTAAAAGTCAGAAAAATGAGACAGAACCAGCATGAGAATCAAGAGAGCCTGCTTAAGACGGGACAGAGTACAGAGTGGGTGCTCAGTAAATCACAGCCACTGCCATCACCATGACCATCGGTATTTTCATGGTTAGAGTACGGAGAAGTGAAGTTTGAAACCAAAATAGCAAGAGTTCAGGAGGACGCACTTCATGTACTTTTTCCTCTTTTCCTTCCCTTTCCTCTGGTTGTGCATCAACCGTGGTCTCAGACTTCCAGCTACTTACTAGAAATAAAACAAAACCATACAAAACTTCTGGGCACCTTACAAGCCCACAACTCAGTTCAAGATATTCAAGAAGAGCTGAGGTCTTTGGGTTGTTGGTAGGGTGAGTAACCACTGAACAGAGTCTGGGAACTGGATGTGACTTTCTCCTCTTACCAACTCACTATATGACCTCAGGCAAGTCCGTCCCTGCCTCAGTCCTGGAGGAGGATAGAGACTTCCATTCAGGGGAGAATACTGATTAGCTCACCAAGTTTCCTACTTGGATGGCATCTCTGCCATTTGCTTTTCTCCTCTCCAAAGCATATAGATCCTATCCTCAATTATTAAAGCAAGATAACAGTGCTTTTGATTTCCCTCTGAGAGTCTAACCTCGAATTGTGGGCTGTTTAGTACTTACAAAGTCTGGGAGAGGAGTGCCCTTTAGGAGTGACCATCCAAGGTCCCCCGCCCCATCCACCCCTGTAGGCAGTCTGAGGCAGATGCCTCTCACTGGTCTACCAGAAGGCCAATGACTTGAACCATATTAGTTTATTTCCTTGTATAATTATCTTCACTGAATTGCATTTTAGGAATCATGCCCTTGGCTTTCATTAAACATCCTTGAAACAGTCACGCAAAGTTCACTGCTGCATTTGCACGAGAACTACTGTTGCAGACACGACCTATACGCTTCTGGAAAAGACTTCCTGAGTGTTTTTGTGAAGCACAAGTCTGCGGGATATTAATAAAAATTTCATTATGGGAAAAGTTGAGTGAGTTTGGAAAAAAACCCAGGTGTCTTTCTTAAAGGTTATCTAAGAGGCTTTACTAACAAAAAGTACAGTGGGTCCTTAGAAAGAGGATAAACTGCAAGATTTCCCATTGTGTCGACCCTTAGAATCCTGTTTTGGTGGTGCAGCTCTTGGGATCAGTGCTCTGAGCACCCAGCAGAAGAGGCTCTGAATGCTTCGGGCTCAGTTAGTCAAGCACCGTGAGCTGCAACAGGGAACATACAGACAGGAGGCCAGGTAAGCAAGTGACAGGGGAGCCTGCAGGGGGATGAGCAGCGAATGGGCAGCTGGCTCTTCCGTGCACAGCGATCCTGGGTGCCTGGGGTCCCAAGAGGCTTTGCAACGTCCTGGCTGCATCAGATATTAACTTTGCTATTCATGGAGTTAGGGGTCCTAGCCTCAAATATATCCCTCAGTGACCCTCCTGTACAACAACACACAGAGTTAAAAGATTTTAAAAAATAATCCATTGTTAGGAAAAGGACACAGAGACATGTGCTGTGTTTACAGTTTCATGGGCGAGATGGGGAGGAATGCCACTCGCTCCGACAGCTCACTACCTAGGAAGACCACTGAGAGTCTCTCCCCTCCTCTCCCGCAGCTGGAGTCTCTCTCTTTCACTTCCTGACGTGTACACCCCGTCAACCCTCAAATTTCAGCCTCCGAAGCTCCGAGAAAGCCCCTTGGGGAATACTCTGCTCCTCCCTTTCACTGGGCAGAGCGACCAGCACAGGTGTGTGTGCAGACTGCCTGCCCTCCTATCCATGCAAGGTGCATTATTTAGAGGCTAATGATTTCATTGTAAAGTGGGAAGTGAAATATGTTTCGCTAAAGCTTCCAAAGCGAGGGAGGAAGGAGGGAGGAAGAGGGTAGGTCAATGGGTAAATATGATTGCCTGATGGTCTGGGTCCAGCCATCTTCCTAAGGCTGTATCTTTAACTGGGAGGTACAGCAAGATGATCGATAGCACAAGCAACCTTAGGAGAACCACACCGGCCAGCCCGGATCAGCAGAGTCTGTGTGGTGAGATTTAAGGGGGTGCTTAGTTGGCCCTCCAGCTGTAAGTGTTTGCCAGATGACTTGTAACTTCACCACTGGAGCCAAATTCCTTTGACTCTTAGGGCTCTTTCTGCATTCAAGAGCCCTTGGAAATGAGAAATCCCTGAAATGGGTTGTCGCCTGCTGTCAGCTAACCCTGACGCTCAGGAGTAGAGTTGGGAGTAACGGGACGCCGTGTACCCGGGGTCCTTCCTGGGCGTGTGTAACTCTGAGGCTAAGACAGTGAGACTGGCAGTTTAAGAAGCACCTCCAGGACCATGTCGCCTACTGGCAGACGGAGTAAGGACCCTGCAAGGTGGACAGACATACCTCTTCTCTTATCATTTGAGGGTTTGAGAGAAGAGGCACCGGGAGTTTAGCCTGAGCCCTTCCCACAGGTCTAGAGGTGGGAAGAGAGAGGGATGGGCTTTGACCCTGGGCGGCTCCTCCCTCCAGGCCAAGACCCTGGAGGAGGTTGAGTTTGTATCTTCAGAGGGGATGGGGTGCCCAGGCAGGTGACTGAAGACTTTATCTCCGAAGGACCCAGCATTAGAGAGCTGAACAGCCCCAGACCCCGCGGGCCGGGAGAGCTTCTGGGCATCCTTCCGTGGGGTCGCATCACCTCCCTGCTGGAGGCAGACTGGGTACCAGGACCCTGCGGTGAAGCCGACTGGGGAGCAGCTTCCTCCAGCCTCTCCAAGCACAGACGTCAGCGGCGAGGCTCAGACTTGGTGGCTGTGCTCTGTCTCTGCACAGGCTTGTGTACGCGCAGCGGGGGACCCACGCAGGGGACCGGGGTGGGGAAGCACACAGGAGGCAAGTGCAGAGTGGCGGCAAGTGGCGGTGGTGATGCTGGGGCAGTGCGAGCGGACAGCGGCTCTCCTGGAGGCTCCACCCCTCGGCGGGCTGCCGTGGGACCTGGGAACGGACAGTGCACGTGGAGGGGCAGCTACTCAGGGCTGCCCTGCCGGGGGGCGGGGGGGAGGGGCGGGCGGTGCTGTCAGGCGGGGGCTGCCTTCAGGGTGGAGTTGTAGCAGAGAAGTGGGGTCACCCCTCTTGGAAGCTTTGAGAATGCGTATGAGGAGGGAGCTGCGAACGGAATCCGGAAAAGGTAAGGAGTGCCAGCTTGGTGGAGTTGGGTGCTGGCAGGACTGGCCTTGGAGTCGTGGGAGCGTTCCCAGGAACATCCAGGGGATCGCCACCGGGGCCCCAGTGGTCCCACAGGCCTCCTGAGGCTGGCTGTGCTGTGCTGAAGCCCACATCAAGGGCCCTGGGGATGGCAGCAGAGGCCAGCATGGTTGAGGGTCCCCCGCACCCACCTCATCTCTGCAGGGACCACAGAACTGCACGCACCGTGGGTGTTCTTCATCTGCTCACAAAAGAGCCGGGTCATTGCATGCAGCAGGAAAGGCTTGACGGGGGGTGACGGGAGGAAGGGCAGGAGCAGAGATTTTCCATCTTGATGGTTTTGTTCAAGGCCAGCCCAGAAGCAGCTGACGTTGGCTTCATTTATCCAAAGGGCACGGCGAGTGACCCTCTACAACCCAGGGATCCTGAAATATTTAGAAGCTCTAATGTTTGGGTGGGAAGAGAACCTCTTTTGGATGAGAAGCTCAATTATTGAGGAAGGGAGAGCTCCCGTTGTCTGGGGCGTAGGGGGGGCACCTTCCTGCTGCGTTGGCGGGGTGCCGGGCGCGGGGCACCCTGCCTGGGACACTTGCCCTGCTCTGTGGGTGAGGCCTCTCCCACAGTGCTGGGCTCTGGGGGACTTTTCTCGTGGCCAAACTCTTCGGGAAAGTGACACAACGGCCTATTTCTTCCAACAGCACCTCTGATTCAGCCTAGGGTATGGTTCGAGGTTGCATCTCTTGTAAACCCCCCTTCAGCTGCTGTCAAGGGCTGGCACCGGAGTTCTTGAATTTAGGCTGATGTGGGTCCTGCTAGAGCCTGCTGTCCTCTGCACATGTCAACAAATGTGTATGCAGGTGTGGACCAGCTGGATCTCTCTCCTTCTCTGGGAAGCGTGGTTTTCAGCAGCGTCAGGCTGGGAAGACAGACATTTCATGAACCCTGAAGTCCTGTGCAGGCAGTTGTCACACAGTGTTCCACCAGCGGCCCACGGCCGGCACAGAACACTGCAAAGCTCCATCTAGCACAAGTGACCACGGGGAACGGGTTGAGAATCCTGCTGCATTGTACACGTCTCCTAAGGGAAGAACATCAAGAAAGATGAGCTCGCCGCGGAATTGGCGAACTGTGTGGAAGGGGCGGGATCTGTAGAGCTCAGCAGGGGCGAGCTCCTGTCATGGCTTGGCCAGTTCGGGTCTCCCCCTGTCACTTATGAGGGTGCGGCGATGTTTTCCCAGATGTGGTCCCCGTGTACAAAACAAAGAATCGCTTTGCACAAAGCCAGAAGGGATACATTGAAAGAATTATCAGAAGAGAATAATACATAGGAAATGTTTGTGCTCGCATGCAAGGAAACTTTGTGGGGTATCTGTGGCTGCCAAAGTGACATCTGGCAGGATTAACTGGATCACCAGAGCCAAACAATGAGGACTGGGAAGGCAGCAATAACTGTGAGGCCTGGGCCCATGTGGGGGCAAGATTTTGAGAATGACCACTTAGGTGACAAAATGGGATTCCCACGAACCGCAGCTCTGGTTAGTTTCTGGTCTGGAGCCAGATCCTCTCTCTGATGCAGACGTGGGAGGACGGAGCGGCAAGAGCTGCCCAGCTGCTCATCTGGGAACTCATCCTCCAAGGGACTCTGTCCCTCGTTCTCCTCCCGTACCTGGAGGCGGCAGTCAGCGGGCAGCACCTCTCACAGCACCCCCACGTACACCTGCTCAGACCACCTGCTCAGAGCTACTCTTTTGCCCAGCCCAGCATACCTGTTCCACCTGTCTGAAGACCCGCCGCACGTTTCCTCGAAGCACACCCCAGAGCTCTTCGTCACTCCAGCCACGCCTCAGCAACTCCTGTATCAGTACCGGGTATATGGACACGTCCTCCAGCCCCTGTGGGAACCTGTGTGGCCGCCAGCCAGCCAGCTATTGGGCCTCAGACCTGTTCCCTGGTCCTGAGTCAGAACCAGAGCCCTATGTGTCCAGGGTCCACTGAACCCCAGCCCTGGTCAGATAGGGAAAATGGAGACTTGGAGAGAGTAAATGATTCACTCCTGCTCTTCATCCTTCAAAGGAAGGCCCCAAGAGCGCCTCGACTATTCGTCAAAACTCATTGAATTGTACTGTTAAGATCTATGCCTTTCACTGAATGCAATTTTTGCCTCCATTTATAAAGAGAAGAAAAGCTTTTTAAGAACTGGGTTGACCCCCCTGCGTGCACAGACCCAGCTGCAGGCAGAGACGATGGTCAGCCCAGCCCAGACCTTGCGAAGAGTCTGCTCAGAGGCCGTGGGTCTGCTGGCACTGGATGGGCGCAGATGCTGGGCAGATGAGCTCTGTGTGGTGTTTTAGACAAATATGATGACCTAGAGTAGGGCCAAGCAGACAGGAGAGCCCAGGAAGCAGACCCTGGGAGAGGGGAGATACCAGTTGGGCCAGCACACCTGAGGCTATGGTCAAGGCCATGAGGACCACAGTGTGGTGGGCACGGTGGCTGTGAAAGCCCCACTGCTGCCCAGCCAGCCCGAGACAAGCCATGGGGAAGCACTCACCGGCCAGCCCCGTCATAATCTCCGCCAATCCCGATGAACTTGCATCCAGTGACTGCCCTGATGTGGTCGAAGTGATCTGAAGAATGGGAAGTCAGCAGTGTGGGGCTTCCAGGGCAGGGGTGGGGGTGATGACTGGCCTCTGTTGATTCCCCTTTTTGCAGCCTGTAGGCCAAACAGTCCAGTTCCTTCGTGGCCTGGCACCGAGAGTACCAACTCGAGGGCCCTGAGGTTTGATCTGAAGTGATCCCAGCTGGCTCTAGACTGGACTTCAGATTTGGAGTGGACCCCAGAGCCCCCTGTTTGGGCCATTTCCCACCCACGATTCACCCTGCCTCCCAGTCTCCTTGAGAACCTTTGGGGCTCCTTTCCCCGGGTGTGGAGGATGAGAGAGGAACAAGAGTACAACTGATGAAGACCCCAGAGACCTAAGGAGCTGTCCAGTCCCTTGGCCAGAGGTAGGGGCAGTGCGCTTTAGGAGCCCCTGCAGAGGCACAGATGGGCAGCACCCGGGCTCTGTGTCTGACAGCCTCCCTGCTACCCATCAGTACCGCAGTTTTGATTCCGTGGCTCCAGTTCCACATGGCACCAAGGTGCTGTGTACCGTCCGTTATTGGGTTTTTGGGAGCTGTACCTATTGCCAACAGTTGGGTCAAGCCACTGGGGCTCTTCTGAAGTCCTCCCCAAGTTTGGACCCAGCTTCAGCTCCAAATCAGAGTTTTCAGAGAGCCCAGGGTGAGGCTCACCTGCCACAGTAGGCACGTTGGCTAACGGGTTGCACTGCAGCACCCGCACGGACAAGGGCACCATCGCGATGCCACCGTTCTTCTTCTGCAGGGGCGGACCGGTGGACAGTCAGCTTGGCCCCCAGCACAGCCAGCTGCCTGTTCACTCTCTCGGCCCCTGTGAGGAAGGTGTTGAGGTCAGAGTCGTCTCCTCTCTGGGTTTGTGTGAATGGAGGAGCCGCAGCCCTGGTCTGGGTGGTGTCTTGGCCCTGGGTTTCCGGGTGTGGTGGAGTATCTTACCACCTAGACCCCCACCTAGGGCTCAGGAGTTCAGGGGCTGTGGACCGTGGGTTTTGGGGGCAGAAGATATTTAACCTGGGGTTTGAGGAAATTGAGGGAGAAGAGGCTCAGGTTCAAGGGCTCCCGGTTTGAACCTCTTGCTTTAGGTTTGAGGGCCAGGGCAGTCTCTCACCAGAAGCTGCAGGATATCATCAGGATCATTCCGAGTGTTCTTGCACACACCCCGGGCAGCTGAGTGGGAGAAGATGACAGGTGCCTGTGACACTTCTAGGGCTCGCCGTGCCACAGCATCGAGACATGGGACAAGTCCACCATCATGCCCAGGCGGTTCATTTCTGCCACCACCTTCTGCAGGGACAGGATGGGGAGAGGGCATCAGGGCTGCATTTACCTTGTGTGCATTTATCTGTAGGGAACAGGCGGGGCTGTACATTCATGTGGGGCAGGGTATGGAACCCGGGTCCTTACCTCGCCCAAGCCGGTCAGCCGACTGACATTGCTGTAGAAGGGGTGGATCCCCTTTGCTGAGCTCTGTGCCCTGCAGGATGGCCAGGAGGCAGTCTGACTGGTGGCCATGACTTGGCTACAAGAGCCTAGAAAGAGGTTCTGTCGAACCGTCTACACCTGCAACTCCCTGGTGCAAGAGGAGGGACCCAAACTGGGCTGTGCCTGGCAGTAGGAGGGCCCTTCTGGGGATTCAGTCTTGTTCTGCGAACCTCCATTCCCCTCCCCACCCCAGGTTCAGGGCGGATCCCAGGGGTAAACTTGCTTTGGGCCCCAGCGTGATCTTGGGCAGATCCCTGCCTCACTGGGCCCTTACCATCTGCACTGCGCTCACCAGGGCGTGTTGCAGGTGTGGGTGAGTGTCACGTAGCGCACACCCAGCGCATAGAAGGTACGCAAGATGGAGAGGCTACTGTCCAGTGAGTGGCCGCCCTCCACACCAATGAGGCAAGCCAACTTCCGGGTATTGTTGCGAGCTGGGGGCAGGTAGGTCAGATGATCATTTTCAGAGGCAGGGGTAGCTTACTGAAGTCCCTAGCACCTACCACCACCAGTCTGTTTACCTTTTTTTTTTTTTTTTTTTGGTCGTGCCGCGCAGCATGAGGGCTCTTAGTTCCCCCACCGGGGATCAAACCCGAGCCCCCTGCAGTGGAAGCGTAGAGTCTTAACGTCTGGACTACCAGGGAAGTCCCCCGTCTACCTTTAAGTGAGGTCACAAGCTCCAGCTCAGAATAGGAGGCACACATGAGGCGGATGAGGTCAATTTGATCCGGGGTGAGGCGCACAGCATCCCGTTCGTGGGTCTGGCATGGGACGTAGGCTGACCAGAACTGAGGGAAGGCCAGGGCTCGCTTTGGGCTTTGGAACTCCTTGGGCTTCTCATAGCCTCCTCAGCTGGCACAGCACTCACTGTGCCCAGAAGTCACATGGAACGCGTTGCTTTTTCTGTGGTACTCGGATGCCCGTCAGGTTGGCTCACTGTGACCCCTGTAGCCCCCAGCATCCATGGCATGGCACTTTCTAGGCCACTATGGTAACTTAGTTCCAGTGTGACTCACCTGTGGTCTCTGAGGCCCCCAAACTGCCCCACATTCCCCAGCAGCCATGGTGGCACCTTGTGTGGCCCTTTGGTACCTGGGCACCCACGAGACCGTCTTTCAGCCTGTCCAAGCTGGTCTGGCCATGGCTGAAATTGCACAGATTAACATCCTGGAGCCCATTGTGGTAAAACTGCCTCAGGACCCAGGGGCATGTCGTTGTGGCTGGAGGGAGGTCAAGGCAAATGGGTGGGCTCCTTAGGTCTTGGGATCAGGCAGGACACATTGCCTGGCCTGGGCCAGCCGGGGGGTCCCCCACCTCACACTGTCACACAGACTATACTAGGAGCAGCTGAGGCCTGGGCTGAGGGGTTCCCACCAGGGAGGGGATGACAGAGAAGGGGAAGGGCATCCATAGATGATGGAGAGGACATCCAGGGGTGGTGTGAGGGAGCCTCCCCACTAGCTCTGCATGCTCCGGACCTCCTCCCCTGCCCAGGGCCAGGCTAGGCCCCCACCGGCCCCCACCAGCCCGCACACACTGCAGCCCCCCGTCCACAAGCGGGAAGTCCCGCCTCAGGGCCCGCGTGCGCTCCCGCGGACTCGGGGTGCTGGAGGTGCCCGGCGTGGTCTGGACGCGGGTTCCCGGCCGCAGCAGCAGACGCAGCAGCAGCAGCAGCAGACACAGCAGAGGCCGCTGGCTGAGTGCGCGGGGACCTTCGAGGCCCCCGGGCCGCAAGCTGCGCAGGGCCAGGCGGGTGGGCAGAGGCGGGTGTGAGAGGGGCGGGCGATGGGGTTGTGCCCGTCCACACAGGCCACCCAGCGGCGCGGCCTCGCGAGGGGGGCGGGGTGAGGGAGGGGATACAGAGTCACAGGGCCCTGCGAGCCGTGTGCGGAGAGCCGCGATCCGCGAAGCCCGGCAGCCCCGGGGCGGCACTGCCCTCCCGCCCCCTGCTCCGAGGCAGCTCCCGCGGGCTAAGCTGGCCTCTGCTGAGAGCCCACTCGCCTCCCGTCGCGGCTTCCCTCCGCCCCTGCGCCTCTTCCCACTCCCACTGCTCCGAGGGGGCGCCCTAGGCTGCTCTCCCCCGCCTCTAACCTTCCTGGCCAAGCTGGGCCGCTTCTCTCAGAGGGCCACCTTCAGCCCGAGGCCTCCCGGGAGCACACCGCGTCCCCATCTGCCTGCAGCCGGCCCCGCCCACTCCGAGGGCTGCGTGCCAGTGTCTCTGCGGCCACAGGTGCTCTGGGCTCCCGGTTTCCCGGTACGGGGCCATGTGGGCTGGTGTGGGGGAAGAGAGAGTTTCTGGAAATGGGGGGGGGGAACCTTGTGAGCTCTGGATTCAGGAAGGGGCCCTCTGCCCCCGACCTTCTCTCTCCACCTACTTGACTCCCCAACCTGCATGACCATTCTCTGGGGACTTCAACCAGCACCCGGGAACTCTCAGGAACCCCCCCACACACACACTTCTGGCAGCCAGCCTCAGGAAAGAGCGCCCTCAGGAGCTGCTACACCTCCCCAGGGCCTGAAGAGAGGGACTTTTGGGATGTGAACTGAACACCTTCTGGGGAGAGTCAACGACCCTTTTCCTCAGCAGAGCAGGAACCCAGTCAGTAGGCTATTTGAGTGGAAGGAAATGAAGTCATTTCCATGGCAGCAGAGCCCCCATCGCAGCAACCTTCCTCCCAGGGCTGCTGGCCGACCTTCTGGCCAGGATCCCTCCTACCTCAGCATGGAAGGCCTGGCCTCGTGAAGAAGTATAGGTTCTGAGGAAAGACCTGGCACCTGGGTTCTGCTGCTACACTTGCCTTATCTCGAGGCCCTTGTGACTCTAGCTTTCCCAGAAACCTCAAGGGCTAAGTGCCTGTGCTTGCTCAGAGGCCGCACGCCACTCCCCATTTCCAGCCTCAGGCCCTCCCCCTAGCTGCCTCCTCTGGGGACCCCCTCCCTCCAACACACACACACACACACACACACACACACACACACACACACACACACACACACACAGAGAGAGAGAGAGAGGGGATGTGCCTTCTCACAGAAGCTCAACCACTGAGATGCTTTAGGGACTGTGCCCAAACTCCTTCATCCCCAGCCTCTCCAGTTTTTGCTCTGATCCCTGGCACCCCCTGGAGCTGTTCCACCTTTGGAACCTTTCCTGGGTAGCAGGAGTGCCTAGCACAGGGGTAGTGACCTAAGTGTGAGCACTGGCGACCCTAGAAGTCTGTTACAGAAAAACATTGAGCAGTAAGGGACCCCCCTGGGGACAGAAAGGGCTGGGAATAAAGGAGCATGTGAACCTCGGGGCAGGGTGCGTGCTGCTTGACTCTCCATCCTGTTCTTGCTTCAGGGAGCAGGTCTTCCTGGGTCTCTCTATCCTGCCTCCTGAGACCCCAGGCAGGAGGCTCTTTGGGAAGCCACAGATTGCTGCTTTCAGTTTCAAAAAACCCAGCTCCCCCCTGGTTTGTGGTGGTGGCCGCTGACACTGGCTCAGAGCAGGAGCCCATGTGGTAGCCTGCTAAGGCTTCTCTGCACCCTGTCTCTGCTCCTGCATTCTTCTCGGCTCGCAGAGTGCAGACTTTTCTGTCTTCAGCTGACAAAGGGGCCCCTGAGGGTTGAGCAGAGGAACGTCACGTTTTCTTCCAGGCCAGCTTCAGCCCTGGGATGTTCAGGGCAGACTGTCATTTCAAACCTCAGTTTCTGAGGCTCCTTGCTTTTGGCCATTTAGTGTGGCAGGAGGCTCCTGGCTGAGGAAGGCTCAAACAGAACGACGCAGGTTGTGATCTGTGGCAGTGGGCAGTGGGGGGACGGGGTGGGTCACTGCAGGAAGAGGCAGTCGCTGCCTTAGGCAGTTAAACCATTGCCCTCTCTTCAGAGTGCCTCAACCAGCAAGATGCTGTGGGGTCTACCTCCTGGCACCATGCTCCAGTCGCCGGATTTTGGGTCTGGGGCAACCCAGGTCTTCGTCTGACTCTTCCGGAGCGCGCTTTCTCTTGGGAGCATGTCTAGGGACTGGCTTCTCTGCTTCCACCTTTGCTGGCGTAGCCAAAGGAACTGCTGCTGCAAAGAAAATCAGAACTGATCAGTCACTTCTGCTGTACACAGTCTCCTGCCAGAATTTCCCTCTCTCATGTCTCTCCCAGTTTCTGGCTGAAGACCTTTAATCGACTTGACATCCAAAACACAGCCTTGGCCCATCACCTCTATGAGTCCCTAGGGAAGGGACACTGGCTGCAAAAGCAATTCCTAGAGCCTATGGCTGCAGCACATGAGGAAGTCTCTTCACCGTTTCCAGGGAAAACAGTAGAACCCGAAAGTCATTGCAACCATGAGCCTCTCCATCTCTCCCTTCCACAACAGAGAAAACATTTCTTGCAGTCTGTCACTTCTGAGGCTTTAATGGAAATGTCTTTCAAGTTTTGGAAAAAAATAATCTAATATAAATTGGTGAAGAACCCCTCCCACCTTGGCAACCCCTCTTGGGCCCCATTTATACTGCCTGTTTCCACCACACTGAACTCTAGCCCTCTGATACTTTTATGTAGATTAGAACAAGGCCGAATACTGAGGCAGAGTGATCAGGAGACTGAGAACCGCGTTCTGGGTACCAAGTCTAGGCTCACATCAACCCAGCCTCCTGGGACACCGTCTCCTCAGCCCTCCAGTCTCATTAGCACTTCGACAGCCCTCTTGGTTCTTCCGGTCTTCCCATCAATATGGCACCACCCTCTCCCCTAGAAGTAAAAATCATTATAATTCTCCCTCTCTCCACCGTGAAAGGATGAGATAAAGGCTCAGCAGCAGCCCCCGTGAAACACATGGTCACCACTGTGAAGAGGTGTTACTAAGACGATTTGGTCCGACTCAGAGAAGGAAAGAGACAACTCTGCCCTAAGGCTGATCAGGCCCACAGGAGGGAACCACACTGGGGGCAGCCTTTGAGAGAGTGGCAATGCGAGAGAACCTTCTTTAGGAGGGGACTCCCTGTTGCCGACCTTGAGCAAGTAAGGATGGGACATTGGTTTACTGAGGCTGTTGCAGAGGGGATGTGCCCAGAGGTTGGGCCACCCTGCTTGAGAATCAAAGCACCTTCTAGTCCGAAGCTGCTTGAATGCTCCAATCGCCGGATTTTGGGTCTGGGGCAACCCAGGTCTTCGTCTGACTCTTCCAGAGCGCGCTTTCTCTTGGGAGCACGTCTGGGGACTGGCTTCTCTGCTTCCACCGTTGCTGGCGTGGCCAAAGGAACATCCCCGTAGGCCCGGTAGCCACCAACCAGGCAGTATGTCTCCCCATGCCAGCCCAACTGCGTTTCTCCACACCCTCGGTAGGGGACATGGTACTGACCAGGGGTAGGAGGAGAAACGGGAGCCACTGCTGCTGCAAAGAAAATCAGAACTGATCAGTCACTTCTGCTGTACACAGTCTCCTGCCAGAATTTCCCTCTCTCATGTCTCTCCCAGTTTCTGGCTGAAGACCTTTAATCGACTTGACATCCAAAACACAGCCTTGGCCCATCACCTCTATGAGTCCCTAGGGAAGGGACACTGGCTGCAAAAGCAATTCCTAGAGCCTACGGCTGCAGCACATGAGGAAGTCTCTTCACCGTTTCCAGGGAAAACAGTAGAACCCGAAAGTCATTGCAACCATGAGCCTCTCCATCTCTCCCTTCCACAACAGAGAAAACATTTCTTGCAGTCTGTCACTTCTGAGGCTTTAATGGAAATGTCTTTCAAGTTTTGGAAAAAAATAATCTAATGTAAATTGGTGAAGAACCCCTCCCACCTTGGCAACCCCTCTTGGGCCCCATTTATACTGCCTGTTTCCACCACACTGAACTCTAGCCCTCTGATACTTTTATGTAGATTAGAACAAGGCCAAGTACTGAGGCAGAGTGATCAGGAGACTGAGAACCGCGTTCTGGGTACCAAGTCTAGGCTCACACCAACCCAGCCTCCTGGGACACCATCTCCTCAGCCCCCCAGTCTCATTAGCACTTCAACATCCCTCTTGGTGCTTCCAGTCTTCCCATCAATATGGCACCACCCTCTCCCCTAGTACTCAGCAGCTCAGGATGGGATGTGTCTGAGGGCACCGATATAGATGTCTCCATGACAGCACAGAGGTGCCTGGGTTTGAAGGTGTGTTTCAGGAGTGGCCCTCTTCCTCAAACTGCTCCATTTACCATTTGCCAACAAAAATGCACTTGTCTTTTGCTAAGAGGCCAATCAGGAAAGGGTCTGAATGGAAGCATCCTGTAGCCCAAAGGGGAAGCTCCATTTATAAAGATCAGGACCATCCTGCACACTTGTCCAGGGATGACCTTTCACTTGTCCTCAGCAGTGAGCACTGTGGGTCCCTGAAGGTGTCCCAGGTCACTGGTATTACTTACAGCTGGCAACGCGCTCAGGTATACGTAGTGGGCAAACCCCACAGGAACATGAGGCAGCCAGGTGAGATTGTGTGTACACCATGCCTCCGGGCGGTCTCGGTGTACCTGCCGCACTGCCCACCCATGGAACAGAGCACAGGTCTGAGTTAATATAGACGATCCAGTCACACATTCTCACTCAGACAACCAAAGAGATTGGTATCTGGTGGAGAACTGTCAGGGAAGTTTCTCTGAGGGCAGCACGTTGGCAGTTACGCGGCCATGGAAACTGTTAGAAGGCCGGTGAGGTCATCACTGCCCAGTGAGGTCATGATAAGGAACGTGTGACCTGGGGGTCAGGCTTCAGGAGGAGGGGCAGTTTTGTGGAGGAGATCAGGGGGGAGGCAGAGGTACTCTACCTGGCCCCTCACACCTGGGCCTCCCCACCCATGCCCTAGTCTAGCAGACACCCCACGTGGGGCGTGCCGGTGGGCTGGCACAGCCCCAGGGGCCCCAGGAGGGCAAGAGAGACCCACTTTCTGAGATTGCCAGTGACACACCCATAGTCCGGATATTATCCGTAACGATTACTAAGGTTGTTTATCTCCCTCCACTTTTACTAAGAAAAGGAGTAATTGAAGACTCTAAATCATTTTTACTGAGGTTCTTTGTTTGTTTTTTTTTCTTCAAAATACTAAATGTAAAGTCTGCAGGGCGTATATAGGTGTTCAACTTTTTTCCAGATTTTATGTTTTTGGTGTTTTGTAAAAAATTTTTATTATTTATTTATTATGTTTATTTCTGGCTGTGTTGGGTCTTCGTTTCTGTGTGAGGGCTTTCTCCAGTTGCGGCGAGTGGGGGCCACTCTTCATCGCGGTGCGCGGGCCTGTCACTATCGCGGCCTCTCTTGTTGCGGAGCAGAGGCTCCAGACGCTCAGGCTCAGTAGTTGTGGCTCACGGGCCCAGTTGCTCCGCGGCATGTGGGATCTTCCCAGACCAGGGCTCGAACCCGTGTCCCCTGCATTGGCAGGCAGATTCTCAACCACTGCGCCACCAGGGAAGCCCCTTTACTGAGGTTCTTAATACCTTCCTCACAAGGGTGGACAAAACTCTCAGCTTTTTGTATTGAGTGCAGATGTCTCTATTCTTGCCCATTTCAGAGTCCTCCTCACTCAAAATCTAGGTTTTGTTGATCTTTAGTACCCTGTCTCTCATCTTATCTCAGATTATTCTGTGGTAAGATGGTGCAAACTATGTATTTATTAACTGGAGAGAATTCAAGTCCCCGGAGCTGTTGTAGCTCAAAATTCTGTTTTTTGTTTTTTTGTTTTTTTTTTCAAAATTCTGTTTTAAGTGGAGTCATTTTCTGTGCTTTCCTTTCATGCTGTCTGCAAAATGCCTGTTTCTGTCCTCCTTGAGATCCAGGTTTACAGCGCTCTCCTTTTTCTCATTCTGGGGTCTCTATGTTTGTGGCATCTCTGAGGGCCCATGTTCTGTTGAGGCTGAATTTGATACCTGGGGGGGCGGGGCCGGGAAAGCAACTTCCAGATGGGTCAGCCTAGAAAAGGATCCCCCATTGTGTAGAAATTTAAAAACAGGCAAAATACCTGTCCTATCAGACACTATGATTTGCCCCCTCTGTCTGACGCAGCCCAGGGCTTCGTCATTTAATTCACACCTATCTACTGTGAAGGCCCAGCCAACAAGATCATTTTGGAGCCCTGAGTGGGTGCCCAGAATGGATGGGAGGGCTGAGGTAACCAGAACTCTGCCTTTTTTAT
The DNA here is from genome assembly GCF_028023285.1 of Balaenoptera ricei. Taxonomy (NCBI): domain Eukaryota; kingdom Metazoa; phylum Chordata; class Mammalia; order Artiodactyla; family Balaenopteridae; genus Balaenoptera; species Balaenoptera ricei. Next base: position 156,342,522 of record NC_082641.1, on the reverse strand, counting down.
GGACAGGTGTTAGGGCATCTTCTTTTCAAAGTGACACATTCCCAACCCATCCAACTCACGTAGAGGAACAAAACCACTGTCACCAGCCAAAGGGAGAAAAACATGGGGCTGCAGAGGAGAGGGATCTTGTGGGGACTCTTGTATTATTCATCCACGTGCAAGTATGAGCTCCAGATTTGATAAGACATGCAGTCTGATCAAAAGTCATGCAATTAATGATTTCTTTCAAAAATCAAAGAACTCTTTGATTCTTCATTTTAATGTAACTTTGACCTCTTTTCTTTCCATGTCATAAAAGAGGCCTTGACTAAGCTAAACATGCTCTCTCTCCGTGCCTGCAATGTATCAGAAAGCATCGTCAGTTACTTTCACAGGCAGTGGAGAACTCCTTAATTTTTCTCTGACGACAAGAGCTCCCTTTGAGCCTGGGCCAGAGGTGAGCAAGATTCTGATTCTGGAAAGATGTAGAAAAATGAAGTTCCTTTTGCCAGAGGTTCTGGGTGAGCATTGTTGATGTATGACTGTTAGCAGTCTTACCCTCCTTCCACCTATTCTTCCTTTTCTGCATGGTGGACTGTCCTTTAGTTTTGGGGGTACAGTATTGGGGGGAAAAAGGAAGGGGAGGCTAGAGGTAAGTAGGCTAGTGGCGGGGATTTTGTGCACGAATATTTGAAGAAGGAAGTGTGGGAGCAAGTGCTGTGGTAAGACGGGAAAGGGAGAATTTAAAAAAAAAAATCTGTGATCCATAAATCCCCTTCAAAGACTCTAAGCAAAGTACTTAAATTATTTTACAATTACTTTTTGGTTACTACTCTGCAGTATAAAAAACAATAAGTTCACTTTTTATCGTATCTCTGTGTCATTAGCATCATTTTAAAGACGTGTCTTAACGGCTGTATCGTGTACCATCCTTTATTTAACCAGCTCCCTTTTTTGGACAGTTAATTCAGTTATTTTGTTGTTTATAAATATATATATATATATATATATGATGGATATTTTTGTTTGTAATTCTGATTATGTCATTTTGTCAGTCAGGATAACTGATGGTAGCTGTACTAACAAACAACCTAAAATCTCAGTGGCTTAGCAGGTGTTGACTGAAAAAAATGCACAACTAAAAGTTGAGAATCATCTTTTTTTTGGTGGACTTGCTGAGGACTTAAGCCCGGGAGGCAGTGTCAGATCGCTCTGAGAGATTGCACTGAAGAGGGAAGGGAGGAACCAGGACATATAGGAGTTTTGCAAAAACAAAACAAAACAAAACATTAAACCCCCAAACAACCAGGTAGTCGGAACATCAAAAGAGTACTGTTAATTAAAGAAAAACCAGACATCTCAAGTCAATGAATTTAGCATTTTTCTATGTACGGGAAGAGGCAGGAGTCTGGGCTCATTGGAATCCTTCCTTTGATGTGCATTTGAACTATCTAGAGCCAGCATCCTGCTTTTCTCCATCCTGAATCCCCTCCGGGTGCACCATCGGGGATGGCTGCCATGGCTGATGATGGCTTGATGGCTGCAACACTCTGTTGACTGATAGGGCAGGCGACATTCTTCATCCATACAGGTTCAAGTCTTCTTTCTTGCTCGATTTACTGGCTAGGGTTGGAGTGGGAGACTCTGTTCTTTGCAGATGTGAGGGACTCAGGGTCCTTCAACATTGTGGCGTCACCTTCCTCAGGTCCTCGGAGCCCCGGCGCTGGAAGAAGGGAGCTTGGAGAAGGCACGCACGCTCTTGGCCTCTTCTGCCCAGAGAGGACAGAGCCACTTCTGCGCATGGTCCACTGGTCAGGGCTCGTCCCAGGGCCCCACCCAGAGGCAAGGGGGCTGTCGAAGGGAATCTGGATGCAGCAAAGAGAAAGGGCCAATGGGTATTGATTAACAACTAGCCAAGGTCCTACCTACCTACCAATTCACTGTCAGGTCTTTAGAATACAAAGGGTTACATTCCTGCAATCCTCCTCTAATTCGAGACAATTCTCCATTCATATTCTCTTTTGCTTAGAGCAACCTTGAGCTGGGTCTTCCCAGGCTCTTCTTTCTACCCCTACAGGCTGTGGTCTCCTCGGAAGCTTTGGTGGGATGCAGGCAGCATCTGGGAGAAGGCGCCTCGGAACTCACGTGCCCGCGTTGCCCAGGACCCCAATTCCTTCCACCTCTCGGATGCTGCTTTCTTTTCCCAGGGACAGAGCCAAGCTGTAATTGACTCCTTGGGTATTTCAGAGTCCCTGATCCCAAGACTGAAGGATGACTCCCTGCTGTTGTGAAAGGTTACCAAATTATCAGGACCTCTGATTGGGAGGGACAGTGGGAAGAGGGGAGGTGGTGTCAGGGGAAAGGCACTGACATTTCAAACTCAGCTGGCGACTCCAGCCCTTGGTAATGGCTTTAGTAACTTCACAGCTGATCCCTGTGATTGAGCATCAGGACCATTGAATGCTAATTGGGTTGAAAAGCTTCCCCCTCATGTGCTAAAACTCTCAGGCAGTAAAAGGCTTCTGACCATGTCTGGAGTTGCGTGCTGGGGACAATGTGGTGGGTTGCCTCTGTCTACGCTTAACTGCTGTTCGTCTTCCCGGCTTGACGGGGTAGGGTTGCTGTACATACACAGACTTTAAAATTATTTTTAAATTATTTTTTTAAACTGAAGAATGGTTGATTTACATTGTTGGTGGTTTCCGGTGTACAGCAAAGTGATTCAGTTATGCATACACACATACATACGTATACATACATACATATATATATATTCTTTTCCAGATTCTTTTTCATTATCGTTTATTGCAAGATATTGAGTAATATTGAGCACAGTAATACTGTGCTCTACAGTAGGACCCTGTTGTTCATCTATTTTACATATATCATATATCTGTGTGTCTCTGTTAATCCCACACTCCTAATTTATCCCTCCCCTCACCCTTTCCCCTTCGGTAACCGAAATTTTGTTTTCTGTGTCTGTGGGTCTATTTCTCAAACAGACTTTTTTTTTCTTTTTTTTTTTTTTTTAAGCAGATTGCACCTTGCTGTGGCTGGATCAATACTCTGGAGTAAGCTGTTTGCCCTCAAAACTGCTGGGGCCGCAGCCATGGAGCTGCAGGATCCCAACGGGGTCCTGACGTCCATCTGCTCTGTTTTTTTCAGGTGCGCTGAATCGACAGTCCTGAGTTTTGAAGTTTTCCTGGAGGGGACGTGAGGGGATTTCTCCAGGATCGATGGAACTCCTTTTGTGGTGCTTCAGTGCTTCCACCATGAAGCGCTCATTTCCCTATGCACGTCCCCCCGCCCCACCCCACTGTTTCCTTTACTCTCTCTCCTCCCACCCCCAATTCCCAGAAGAAGATCTAGGAATCAGGTCCAAACATAAGATCTTTGGAGAATCCTTGCGTGTGTTTTTTTAAATTTTTATTGGAGTATAGTTGATTTACAATGTTGTGTTAGTTCCGGGTGTACAGCAAAGTGAAGCAGTTATACATATACATATAATCCACTCTTTTTTAGACTCTTTTCCCATACAGGTCATTACAGAGTACTGAGTAGAGTTCCCTGTGCTATACAGTAGGTCCTGATTAGTCATCTAGTTTATAGGTAGTGTTGTGTATATGTCAATCCCAATCTCCCAATTTATCCCTCTCCCCTCCCCACTTTCCCCCCCTGGTAACCATAAGTTTGTTTTCTACACCTGTGACTCTATTTCGAATCCTTGTGTTTTACTCTCGTCCTGAAACTAGATAAAGCCTAGTCATCAATCAACAAGTGAGGAAGTAGAGCCAGGCATTGGTTGAGTGTTGATGTTTCTGGTACAAGCTGACTCTCCGCTCATCATCCCACACCTTCATCAGCCATCATCATGCTGTCTGTCACCTCCTCTTCTCTGAAGAAGGCCCGGGCCATCTTTTGAAAATACAAAGTCCAGCATTGAGACCCTCCCAACTGAGAGAGCAGGAAGGGCCAGGGCTGCTGAGGTGCTCCCTGAACCCCACTCAGGGGATCTGTGTTGTTCCCACCTGGGTGTATTGTGTGGACCCCCTAAAATTCCTCCAAACCTCTGCCTCTGCGCTTCCAGATTGCCCCTGAAAGAAATGAACAATAATCATAATACCCACCACGTACTGACCGCTGGTCTCTTGAGGGCTGCCTTGCCATTGGACAACATTTGTTGAGCTCCTACTGTTTGCCAGACAGCGGGTACATGCTTTATGTGTGTTTAGCCCTTCTGACAACACTGTGATTTAGGACCTGTTAATATGTCTATTTTGCTGAAATGGAAACTGAGGTTCAGAGTGGTTAAATAACAAGGAAAAGTCCATGTTTTTACCCCCTACACTAATATATATGTATATTTGTGTATATATATTCTATATATGTATATTTAACATGTATATGATGTTGACTGAAAAAAATGCACAACCTCAAAGTTGAGAAATATGTTTTATTGGGTGGGCAAAACTGAGGACTTAAGCCTGGGACACAGCCTCTCAGCTCTCTCTGAGGGACTGATCCAAAAAGGAGAGGGAGGAGCCATCAACTATAGGAGTTTTTGCAACAAAGACCAGGTAATCGGAACATGGAAAGATTCCTGTTAATTAAAGAAAACCAGACATCTCGAGTTAATGACTTTTTAGTGTTTTTCTGTGTATGGGAAGATGCAAAAGTCTGGGCTCACTGAAATCCTTCCTTTGATATGCACCTCAGCTATGTGGGCCAGTATCCTGTGCTTTCTCATCCTGTGTTCCCTCGGGGTGCACCATCAGGGGAGGCTGTGGCAGTTGACTGCTAGATGGTGGGCATCCTGTTTCCATCCTGAGTTTCCTCAGGGTTCACTCTTGGGGCGGCTATAATGTGATGGCTTGATGGCTGCAACATCCTTTGTTTACTGATATGGCAGGCAACATTTTTTCATTGACAATTATATATATACAATAGACACTGTTCGTGTTACATATATTATCTATTTTACGTGCTACGTGTTTTTTAGACTCTTTGCAAAAAACCTTGCAAGGTAGGTGTTATTCTTTACATTTTGTGAAAAAGAAATTAAAGCCTCTAACAGGCTGAGAAATTTGTCAGGTCACTACATCACGATTAACAAGTCAGTGAACAAGATTTTGAATCCAAGTAATCCTTTTGTGAAAACAAAACCCCCCCAAAAACAAAGAAACTATGTTCTTTCCATGCTCCAAAATATATTTTGGTCAAGTGACTTAAGAAACTCTCCCTTAAGCTTGTCTAAAGCAGAAAATAAGACAACAATGCTTTACTGGAAATTATCAAAAGGCAGGATCAAGCAGGAATAATGAAAGGGAGCCTGAGGTTTCGGGTGATGAACCCACTGGCTAAATAGGCCCCTGGAAACAGACCCACTTTTTTTTTTTTTTAATTAATTTGTATATTTGTTTATTGACTGTTTTCCTCCAATAGAATGTAATCTTTTTTTTTTTTTAACATCTTTATTGGAGTATAATTGCTTTACAATGGTGTTAGTTTCTGCTTTATAACAAAGTGAATCAGCTCTACATATACATATATCCCCATATCTCCTCCCTCTTGCTAGCTCATGATTTAGGACCCACGCACAGGAGAATTCAGGCTGCATTAATAGAAAAATATGACTTGCAGCCCTGGAGATGTGGCTTCAGAGGAAATGATGACTTAATGCTTGTGATCTGTAAGAATGTTGGTGTTTTGGGTCAAGTAACCTATGCATTTTCTCAAGGGAGGTAGGTTTGGGGAAAAAAGGCAATAATTAAACTGAACATACCAACAAGGAAAAAATAATTTAACTGTTACGATGACTCATTTAGTTGGCAGCTTCAGGTAATGAGGTGCTCTGGATTAATTTTCCTGAGAGCAGAAACATATCCCTTTAAATGATGAAGCATGTTATCTTCATCAATCTTTGAAGAAAATATTTCCAAGGTACATTTTATATTCTCTTTTGTCAGTAGTATTCTTGACAATTTTTAGGACTAGAGACATAGTTTTTGTTTTTAAAGAGTTTAAAGAACGATTTGATCTTTGAAAATCATGTTACATCGTTGGTCCCCAGTGTTTTCATCTACAGTATGTGAACTTTGGGTTAGATGATCATCAAGGTTCCTTCCATCTCTAATATTCTCTAAGTAAAGGGCTCTTGTGCACAATAAAATTTAAAACATAAGAATCATCGAGGGGGCTTGTTAAAAATGCAGATTCTTAGGTATCATTGTTGGAGGTTCTGATTCAGTTGGTTTGAGTGAGGCAAGAGAACCTGTATCATAAATGGGTGCATACCCATGGCCATTTTGATGACCTCATTTTGAGAAACTGATTCTCTTTCCAGCCTCAGATAACAGATGTCATAACCATTTTTGGCCACCAGGGTACCGTTGCTGCCCTGCCCTCAGTGGTGTGAAGTTGTAAGGGGCTGACCAGACCCAGAGGCCTGTGCTTTGATAGTTTGCTTCTGATCCCATCCTCAGTATTAACTGTCACTTAGTTAATGTAGCTGCTGAGGAAAACCAGATAATCGAGCTGCAAATTAGGTGCCCTGCATTTGTACCTATGAGTCATTAAGTTTTCATCTCAGGCTGGGTAGGGGCGAGGGGAGGACTTCCATTTTCTCCTGTAGTCTAAAGTGCATAAATGAGCCACGGCTATCTTAGACCCTGTTTGGAGGTCTCTTACTCTTCGTTCGTGTTCTTTCTCATCCTAAGAGTCAAGTTTCTGGAAGGGCGACATCAGGAGAAGTGGCAGATTTCTGTGTAAATATGTTAACATTTCATAGTGAGGTTTGGGGTCAGGGCTGTCCCTGACTTCTCTTTTAAATTTCTTTATTTTTTGAACAGTTGTATTGATGTATAATTCACATGCCATACAATTGACTCTTTTGAAGTATATGCAATTCAGTGGTTTTTAGTAAAATCTGTGAATTTATAGAGTTGTATGCACCTATCATGTAATCTAATTTTTGAACATTTCCATCACCCTCCAAAAGAAACCTTGTGCCTATTTGGAATCACTCTCATTCCCACCCCCAGACCCATTCAACCGATAATTTACTTCTTACCTCTATAGATTTGCCTTTTGTAGACATTTCATATAAATGGGCTCATACCGTATGTGGTCTCTTGTGTCTAGCTTCTTTTATCTAGCGTAATGTTTTTGAGGTTATGCAGTAGCATGTATCATATTGCCAAAGAATATTCTATAGTATGGATATACTACATTTTATTTATCCATCCACCAATTAATGGACATTTGGTTTGTTTCCACGTTTTCGCCGCTCTGGCTGATGTGTGCATGTAGTTTTAATTTCACTTGGGTGGTTACCTAGGGGTAATTACCTGGGTCATATGATGAATCAGTGTTTCAAAGTAGCAGTTTCGAATTTGACAATTCCACCAGCAATGCATGAGGGTTCCAGTTTCTCCGTATCCTTGCCAACGCTTGTTATTATTGGATACAAGTCCTTTATTGGATATATGATTTTCAAATATTTTTTCCTAGTTCATGGCACGTCTTTACTTTTTTAATGGTGTCTTTTGAAATGCATTATTTTTTATCTGAATGAAGCCCAGCTTATTTTTTTCTTTTATCAATATACTTTTTGGTGTCATAGCTAAGAAATCTTCGCCTGACCCAACATCAGTGTCTTGATGCTTACCTAAAATCTTGTAGGCTTTGTTCAATAGGAAGTGACCAGTGACACCTACTAGTTAGTGCCTTGTTTAAACAGATGAAAGATGAATATGCACGTTGTGGCCTGAACCTACTCTAATGAAAGCTTGCCGACAGTTTTCCTAAGGTCGTGAAGGTGCCGCAGCCAGACTGGACTCCTCCATCACCATGCCATGGCCTTCTGAGCATCTCTTCCTCATCTTAGTGCCTGCCAGCAGCAGAGGAAGGAGAACATAGGTCTTTCATGTACCTTTTTGTACTATGAGGCAGCACTGTGCCCTCCTTACTTTTTCAGAGCCTTAGGTAGAGGACCCTACCCTGAGGTGCCACAGCTGGAGGAACACAGCCCTTCTCTTTCTATAGGTTTTAGAGTGAGATATCGGGACAGTAGCTCACTCTCAGGCAACGAAAAACCAAAGAAAAAACCACCCACTACCTTAGGGTTTTGTCCTAAGAATATGCTGGTTGCAGCCTCTGTAGGTAGACACCGGGCGTCCCTGAGAGCTTCTGATAGACTTGATACTTCTCCCCAATCCTGTTGTGTCTCTCCTGCTTTCCTAAAATACTAAGTAGTTTGTGTCCACTTTCAGTTCTGGATTTTTCCCACTGCGTTTAGACTGGGAGAAACGTTATCAAATCCCAGCTTCATGAATGCCTGATTATCACTTGTAACTTTTGTCTCTTGAGCCTAGAAGGCATCTCTTGTGTATAAATGACACTGGACGTTAATATGCACCCTAAACTTGAATACAGTGCACATCTAGTAACAGCTTGTATAAAACGTGTTACTCCCCGAAGTAGTCCTAACACCTTATAATTGAAAAAGTGAGTTATAATTGACCAAATGCTTTCACAAATAGGATCCCTTTTGATCCTCACATCTCTGTGGGGAATTACTGCTCCTTTTTTTAAAAAATAAATTAATTTTATATTTATTTATTTTTGGCTGCGTTGGGTCGTTGCTGCGAGTGGGCTTCCTCTAGTTGAGGCGGGCGGGGGCTACTCTTCTTGCGGTGCGCGGGCTTCTCATTGCGCTGGCTTCTCTTGTTGCGGAGCACGGGCTCTAGGCGCGCGGGCTTCCGTCGTTGTGGCACACAGGCTCAGTAGTTGTGGCGCATGGGCTCAGTGGCTCCGCGGCATGTGGGATCTTCCCGGACCAGGGCTCGAACCCGTGTCTCCTGCATTGGCAGGCGATTCCTAACCACTGTGCCACCAGGGAAGTCCCTACTGCTCCTTTTCTACGTATGAAGAAAACGTCTGGACTTCCCTGGTGGTACGGTGGTTAGGAATCGCCTGCCAATGCAGGAGACATGGGTTCGAGCCCTGGTCCGGGAAGAACCCACATGCCGCGGAGCCACTGAGCCCATGCGCCACAACTACTGAGCCTGCGCTCTAGAGCCCGCGAGCCACAACTACTGAGCCCACGTGCCTAGAGCCTGTGCTCTGCAACAAGAGAAGCCACTGCAATGAGAAGCCCGTGCACCGCAACGAGGAGTAGCCCCCGCCCGCCGCAACTAGAGAAAGCCCACGTGCAGCAACGATGACCCAACGCAGCCAAAAATAAAATATAAACAAAGAAACAAAAAAAGACTTGTCAGAAGTCATTTATCCCCAAATATAGGATTTCTAACACCAAATTTGATGCCTTGCATGTAGCATCATGCTTCCTCTCCAAAGTAATAAAACTGAATTTTTGTAATTTTAAGCATATTAGACATGCCATGTTATATTAGACCTATGGTTAATCTATAAGCAGTCATTTACATTTGGAATGAGATCTGTAGACAGCGATATATATTCACTTTTTAGGACTTATTTCCTTCTCAAGCTTCTATTTCTTGCTACAAAGTAAAACGTTTTGTTTCCTGTTAAAGGAGTTCTAGGCATTGTCAGTGGGTAAGGTTTGTGGTGGTAGCCAGAGTACAGAGATCCTGAACGTGGGGACATCCTTTTGCCATTAAATTTCTACTGTGCCCGAAGCTGGGTTGAATAGTTTTAGGCTGTTTGAGGTCCCAGGAAGACTCTTTGCCCACCCAGGGAGCAAAAGGCCCAGGAAAATTTCCTTGTGATTTTAGCTGGACCCCATTTACTGGATGATTCATCCCTCCTTTCCTTAATTCCACGCCAGCTTTCTTCACCTAGGTTTTCTCCTTTTCCCGAGACCATTCTTATCGTGATCTCTTGTTTCACCACCTGTGGCTTAGGACCATATTTCTCCAAGTGTGGGCCCTTGAGCAGAAACATCAGTTTGTTAGAAATAGAAATTCGGAACCCACAAAATCTGCTTAGTCAGAAACTCGAGGGGATGGGGCCCAGCAGTCTGTCTTTGACACACCTTCCAGGTGATTCTGATGCATGCTCAAGTTTGAGAACCATTGGTGCAGTAGTTAATTTTTTTTTTCTTTTTTTTTTTTTTTAGCATTCCTCTAACCTTTCAAAGTGATTTATGAATTTCATCTGACTTACCACCCTTTAGGACAGCATCTTTCTCGCAGTGCTTTGTTTTTTGGCCAAAATAAAGGGTTCCGTGGTCAGCTGGCATGGGAAAGACTACATTCTTATGCGTACTTACTCTGTGCCCCCCATACCCTACCCCCAAAGTAGGTAAGGATTCTGGGGTCAGTTGCCAGGTTTCAAATTTTAGCTCTATCATTTAGTAGCTACTATTACTGCCACCTACTTACCTTAGTGATCTTTGGGGGAGTTACTTTCCTCTCTGAGCCTTTACTGTCTAGCTTGTAAACTCATGGAATAAAATGGCAATTACTTCTGTAGGAAGTTGTGAAGACTAAACAAAGTCATGCACATACAGTGACTCAGGTGGTGTTTGGCACGTGGAGAGCTTCCTTGAATGTCGTGGATCATACTGGCTATGACCCTTGTCATTGCCAGGACTGTACTAAATAAATAAATAACTCTCCGTCGGTTATCTCTGGCGCTTGGCATTTCACTGCTCATTTCTAAACCTGAACATTTGCCGTGTGCTCCATTTTTCAATATTATACAAATGAGATTAGTTTTCACTAATATCCCGAGATAAACTATATTTGAAATTTTGCTTATTTCTTCCTTTTGTTTTCTGCCACCAAGCCACTTTCCTATCTGGGGCAGAATATTTCTTTTGATAGTGATTTAATATTTTAAGCCTTTGTTGAAGAATGTTGTCTAAGATGTTTCGAAAGTCTAAATAAATATTATTTCCTGCCTCAGTTTATTTACCACTTCAAAAAATTTCAGGTGTTTTATATCTATTTCTCTTTATAGATACAGAATCTACCTATAGATATAGAATTAATACAGATATCTATAGATTCTATAACTTTACGGTGTTTCTTCTATTAGGTTATTTTTACTTCAGTGTCTGAGTCTATTCTTAATTAAAAATTCCCTCAACCTACCCTATACTTCCAACAAATCCACAATGAATCTTATTTTATTGGGTCTTCTCCGGAGCCTTTGTAGGAGCCAAATTTGGGGCTATTTGGATGATTCTATCTAACTTTGCCTACAGATTCATAGTCGTCCTCAAGAGCATCCAGAACTCTGGTTGGATACCATTCCATCCTGGTGATTTATTTCACTTTTGTCAGTTAGGACGAGTACAACCCTTGCATTTTTCTTTCTTTACTTTAGCATAGTTGGACTGCTTCATAACAACATTTGTATCCAAATATCCTCTTCAGTAAAATATATCAGAATTTTGATTTATTCTCTTTTCTATCTTTTATTCATCCATGTACTCATGTTTGTAAGTCCAACTGATTCTTGGCTGGCTTTCTACCAATAATAAAAGAAAAAAACAACAACCAGAAAGTCCTTAAATTTTTTTTTTTTTTTTAGCATTCCTTTAACTCTACAAAGCGATTTATGAATTTCATCTGTCTTACCATCCTTTAGGACAACATTTTTCTCACAGACTTTTGTTTTTGGCCAAAATAAACGGTTCCGTGGTGAGCTGGCATGGGAAAGACTACATTCTTATGCGTACTTACTCTGTGCCCCCCATACCCTACCCCCAAAGTAGGTTAGTGATTCATAATTCACAGTGGCATTTTGAAAGATTCTGAGATGTACTGCATAAAGAATCTAATAGATTAACTTTGACCTATTCACCCCCCCCCCCCCCGCATAAACACCTATCATCATCCCATGAGCTAATGTTGGATAGGACACCTCTGTGACCTTTTGGTTTAGGAGTTTCCTTATTCTCTTTTGGTCAGTCTTTGTGTGTTTAGATGTACTTCTCTTTTTGTCTTTGCTTATTTATTTCTTTGCTAGTTAGACTTGCTGGGTCTGTTTTCCTTTTGCATTCTCAATATTGATTTGAAAATTTTGTACTTGAACTTTCTGTAACACATCTTTGAAACGATTCCTTTCCTCTTTCTGTCATCTGGTCTCTGAGTGATTGTCTTTTTGTTTTCATGTTTCTTTAGAGTGTTAGCCCTGGATTGGGTCAGATAACTTATGGGGAGTACTTACAATGAGTTTTAGGTCTTGTACTTGTGAATATTTCTTTTTTCCATTTATGCTTTTCCCATACTTATTTTTTTGATAGGCTTCTGTGACCCAAGTTGAAATTTTATAATAATTTACTTTGAACAACAGAATAATTTTTGTTATCTTTCTGTATTCTATATTGAAATGGTTATTTTCATACTTTTAATAAGAATGCTACTTTGGTACTACTGGTGGTTATAATGGTTTCAGCGGTTTTTTTAATTTACTTAATAGTTGATGTAAGATTTTTAAGCTTCATTGCTTGTGATAGGGAATTAGCAACTAAAATGGTATGTTAACATTTATATTTTCCAGTGAACCTACTCAGAAATTCACTTTTCCTTCACAGAATTTGTAACAGAACTTCATATTGCCTTGCAGTGCTTACTGCATACAAGCTATGCTCTTGTTTCTGCTTGCAGGCTCTTGCCAGGTGGTGTCATTTTGTCAATGACACTCATTCCTACCACTGCATTTGAAGTTGCAGACCTCCTTCCCCACACTACCTGTTCCCCTCTCTACTTCATTTTTGCCTTTTGTGTTGATCAATATGTAACAAACTATGCATTTTATTTATTCATTGTGTTTGTTCTCCTTTAATACAAGGTGAACTCCCTGAGGGCAAGTGTTTTCATCTGTTTGGTCACTGCTTTGCCTCTTCTGTCTAGAACAGTGTGACACATTATGGGTGCAGAGTAAGTTTTTTTATTGAAGTACAGTTGATTTACAATGTTAATTTCTGCTGTACAGCAAAGAGACTCAGTTACATATATATGCATTCTTTCTCATACTTTTCCATTATGGTTTATCACAGGATATTGAATTTAGTTCCCTGTGCTGTATAGTAGGACCTTGTTGTTTATCCATCCTATATATAATAGTTTGCGTCTGCTAACCCCAAACTCTCAATCCATCTGTCCCCCACTGAATTCTTGATTTAAAAAAATTTAATCTCAGGAGATGTAGAAAATGCATTCCATAACATTCAGTGTCTATTCATGATACAAAATGAACAGACTATCATTAGAAGGTATAAATATTCAGCAGATGTGATAGTTAATGGTGAAACACTGAAAACATTCTTTTTTAATATTGGAAACAAGATAAGACGCCTTTCACCAACAAGATAAGATAATCCTTCTTTGCAGCATTATATAGGAAGTCTTACACAGGAAGAAAAAGAAGAATTCTTAGCATTGGAGAAGAAGAAACTGCTATCACTAGTCATTGAGGATATCTTGTCCCTGTAGAAAAACCAAAAGAATCTACAGATGAAGTATGCGAATGAATAAAAGTGGTTAGCAAGTATACTGCAAACAAAATCAATATACAAAATCAATTGCATTTCTGTACTCTGCTACAACTATTTAGAAAAGGCAATGAGATACCATTTATAATATTATCACAGTTATAAAGTACCTAGGAATAACTCTAGCAAGAATAGGCAACAACTATATGGAGAAAATTATAGAACAAAGACACTTAAGAAAAACTAAAGGAATGGAGAAATAAATCTTATTTCAATAGAAAATTTCAATCCACAGAAGATGTGATTCTCCCCAAATTGTTTTAGAGGTTTTATGAAGCTAAAATGAATTTCCTTCACCTCCCTCCCCCACATAGAACATGCGAGCTGATTCTTAACAGCAAATGGAAGAGTGAATTGGGGATTTTTGACCTACTAGATATTAAGACTCGCTATTATAAAACTCTACCAATTAAGACAGCATGGTACTGAGCAGAAATAAAAATAGATGATTGGAAGAGATTAGAGAAGCCAGGCGCACAGCCGTACATTTATGGTAAAGAGGAATATATAAATATATATGTATATGTTTTGGGGTCAACCTTTAAGTTCTCTTAGCAAATTATAGTTATACATTGCAGTGTTATCAACTAGTCACCATGCTATACATTAGAACCTCAGAACTTATTCATCTTATAGCTTAAAGTTTGTAGACTTTATTTTTTTAGAGCAGTTTTATGTTCACAACAACATTGAGTGAAAGGTACGGGGATTTCCCACGTACCCCCTGTTCCCACATATGTATAGCCTCCACCATTATCAACTACTCAGCAGAGAAGGATATTTGTTACAATTGATGAATCTACATTTACACTTCATTAGCACCCGAAGTCCATAGTTTACATTAGGATTCATGCTTGGTGTTGTATGTTCTATGGGTTTTGACTAATGACATTATCCACCATTATGGTATCACTTAGTTGGAATCAAAGAGTATGTAGCCTTTCAGATTGGCTTCTTTCACTTAGTAATAAGCGTTTAAAGTTCTTGCATATCTTTTCATGGGTTGATGGCTTATTTCTTTTTAGTGCTGAATAATATTCCATTATCTGGATGCACCAGTTTGTTTACCCATTCATCTACCGAAGGGCATCTTGGTGGCTTCCAAGTTTTGGCAATTATGAATAAAGCTGCTATGAAACATCTGTGTCCAGGTTTTTGATGTGGACACAATTTTTCAACTCCTTTGTGTAAATACCAAGGAGTCCGAATGCTGGATCGTATAGTAAGAGTATGTTTAGTTTTGTAAGACACTGCCAAACTCTCTTCCAGAATGGCTGTACTATTTTGCATTCCCACCAGCAATGAATGAGCGTTCCTATTACTTCACATTCTTGCAAGTATTTGGGGCTGTCAGTGTTTGGATTTTCATTTTTCTAATAGGTAGGAGCATTGTCTTTAATTGACGGGGGGGGGGGGGAATAAAGGAAGTAACTCAGATATTCATTAATATCAATAGAATGATCTTGATTAAGCATAGTCAGTCCCTGAACTAGTGTCCTCCCGGACTGGGGAGTGCGGCGCGGGGCGGGGACTCGCAGAGAGGAGAACAGCGCATCAACCCCAGCGAGAGGCGCGCAGGTCTCGGGATGCGGAAGGCGGGCCGGCGCCGCGCTCCTCTCCGCCCCCGCGAGCGAGACGGTCACGTGCAGTGGAGGAGCTGACCTCCGAGGGCGGGCCTGGGAGGGGCGCCGCGCAGGTGGTTCAGGGTCGCCCGAGGCTAGGCGCGAGGCGGGCACTTGCGCAGCGCGGGGCGGAGTGCGAGCCGGGGCCGGAACCGCCGCGGGTGGGGAAGGGCGGGGAGGAGCCTGGGAGCGTGCCGGCCGCCGCAGGGGGAGGGGCGGGGCGGAGCCGCGGCGCGCGCGCCCGTCGGAGGGGGAGGGACAGAGCAGCCATTGGGCGCGCTCAGGGTGGCCGCTGCGAGCGTGGGGCGAGCGTGGACCGCGGCGCGGCGGTGTGACTCCTTCCCCGGCCCTTCTCCCCGCCGCAGGCGAGGGCACCGTGTGGCGGCGGCGGGGCCAGCGAGGCCGGAGGAGGCGGCTGTGCCCGGGCATGGTGGTCTGGGGCAACGCGGAAGGTGAGCGACCCCCGGGCCGGCGGCGGGGGTGGGGGCGGGGTGGGACTGGCCTCGCGTCGCCGGGCGGCGGCCCAAGCGCGGGCGGCCTGAGGCGGGGCGGGGGCGGCGCGCCGGCCCGGCCCCCGCGGCTCTTGGTCTCGCGGCCTGGGCGGCCCGCGAGAAAAAAAAAAAAAAAAAAAAGAACTTAAAAATTGAGAGTTGCATATATAATAAAATGGCATGAAACTATACACAAGCATTGTCCCAAAACCAGTTTGCTGGTTTTGATACTGTAATATAGTTAGGTAAGATGTAACCATTGGAGGAAACTGGATGAAGCATACATAGGACTTCTCTGTACTATTTTTGCAACTTCTTTTTTACCTCTGATTTTTTCAAAATGAAAAAAAAAGTCAACAATTTTAGTGCTGTTTTCTTGTCGATGAAATCCTGTCCCGCCATGAAAGCAATGAATTACTGATAAAAACCGAGGGCTACATCTCAAAAACATCATATTGAATAAAAAAGCAAATAGCATAAAAAGATATAGTATAAAGCTCAGAACATACAACCTAAACAATATGTTATTTAGAGATACAGCTATGAGAAAATTAACAAGAAAAGCAAGTGAATGATAAGACACAAACTTGAAGATAATGTTTATCTCAAAGGACTAACGGAGGGTATGTGACCAAGAAAAGGGATTCAGGGTCCTCAAAGGTGATTGTAATGTTCTTTTCCTTAAATTTTTATTAATCACTATTTTATAACAACTCTGAAGTCTTAAAAATGTATAAACCTGATCTTTAGCATTTAATAATCACCTTTATTGAAAAGAGTAAAATTAAGTGAAAGGTGAATAAAATTCAGCAACATTAAACATGTTTGATAGAGCATATAATTATAAGAGCATCTAAGAGAAGATTGGGTTCTAGTTTAAATTCTGGTCTGACTAATTTGGGGTTAGTAGGTTTTGGTCAGTGGTTTTTGAAGGGCGGTCCCTGGGCCAGCAGCATTAGTACCACTTAGATATTTGTTAGAAACGTAAATTCTCAGACCTTACCCCAGACCTACGCTCTTGGGGAAGGGCCCAGCACTCTCTATTTTAACACAAACCCTCCAGGAGGTTCTGATGTGCACAGACTTTTGAGAGTCACCAGGAAGTTCAACTTTCTCACCCATAAAATTAGAAGATAAAACTAGATCAGTATTTCCCAAAGTGTGGTATATGTAGTACTGATCATGTGCAAGATGTTTTTAAGTGATAGACACATCACCATTTAAAATTTTATTTATTGTAATGTTTGTTAGACTAGTACAGATAGCTTACCAAACCCATAAGTTCATTGATGTTGTGTCATACATTGCTAAGTTAAAAAAAAAAAAGGAAAGGAATCAACTTAATGTAAATATAAATAATAAGGCAAAATAGTAAGGTATGTATAGCAGAAAGTAACAGCATTGTACATCAACTATACTCCAATAAAAATTTAAAAAGTAAGGTGATATGAGAATATCACAAAATTCCTGGGGTTAGTTCTTAGATATTAAAGTTTCAGTAGTCCTGAAGAGGATCAGTCTTGAAAATATTTTCCATTCTAAAATTCTGAGACTTCATATGCTTGCTTTTCTTACAGATCTGCCTCCTTAATTTTGCTTTTTAAAATTCAAGCTAATACGTTAAAAATTTAGTCCACACAGCTTGTGTTGGGAGAGGAATGGCCTGTTAATGTGCTTTTGTATTGGGGGATACTTATCTGAGATTGAAAATTTAACCATAGTTAATGGAAAGTGTGGATAATTCACATGCGAATCATTAAAATTAAATATATTAAGGAGAAATCTGTTTTGAAAACATAATTTAATTTTAGAAGCACTTTCTTTCACTACGTGTAGTATTTATAGTGGAATAGGCAGATGGTTTTATGTAAGGAAATGAAATGAGGTTTGTGGACAGTAAGAAACATATTTTGATAATTAGGGATTTAGACTTTGAAAAGTCTATACAAGTTATAAACAGCTACAACATGACCGGCCCTTTTGTTAAAAAGTAAATTGATTTATTTATTTATTTTTGGCTGCGTTGGGTCTTTGTTGCCGTGTGTGGGCTTTCTCTAGTTGCGGCGAGCGGGGACTACTCTTCATTGCGGTGCGTGGGCTCTAGGCGCGCGGGCTTCAGTAGTTGTGGCACTTGGGCTCAGTAGTTGTGGCTCGTGGGCTTAGTTGCTCCGCAGCATGTGAGATCTTCCTGGACCAGGGCTCGAACCCGTGTCCCCTGCATTGGCAAGTGGATTCTATACCACTGCGCCACCAGGAAAGCCCCTGACTGGCCTTTTTAACTGGCATTTTAAATAGCTTTTTTGCGATGTAGTTCACATACAGTTCACCCACTTAAAGTGTACAATTCAGAGGTTGTGTATAGCCAGAGAGTTGTGCAGCCATCACCGTGCACAATTCTAGAACATTTCATTACCCCAGAAAGCAACCCTATATCCATTAGCAATTATTCTCCATTCCCTCTACACTCTCAACCCTAGGCAACCACTTATCTACATCTTATTTCTATGGATTTGCCTATCCTGGGCATTTCATATAAATAGAATTTATATTTCATATAAACATAATGATATGTAGCCTCTTGTGACTGGCTTCCTTAATATAATATTTTCAAGGTTCATCCGTATTGTAGCATGTATCAGTACTTTATTCCTTCTTATTGCTGAATAATATTCTGTTCTATTGATATTATATGTCACTTGATGGACATTTGGGTTGTTTGCACTTCTTGTCTTTTATGAATAATGTTGCATGTATGAACATTCATGTACAAGGGTCTGTGTGAAAGTATGTTTTAATTTCTGTTTTATACCTCGGAGTGGGATTTCTGGGTCAGATGATGACTGTGTTTAACATTGTAAGGAACTGACTGGATCTAAAATGCATTCTCATTCAAAGCAAAATTACAAGTTTGCTGAAAACTGAAATACATTTCTGTTCTAATTTATAATAAGGTACCAATTTTGTTTGTCAATGGTTTTATTACAGAATATCTCTCTAAAATGATATTTGGCAAAAATCATCATTAAAATACATGTTTTTGAAAACAGCAGCTTACAAACGGCTGTTCTACATCACAGTTTATCATCATTTATCAAAATTGTCACATCTTCTGTGACATGGTTCTTTCTCTGCATATTTTATCGCTGCCTGTGTCGTTTAGCATTTAGGGGAAAAAAATGTCATGGAATCTGCTTCCTGAGCTGATGATTGAATTCAGATTGTTTTGGTTGACTTTTACAAATAAATTACATGTTAAGAAACTGATGGTAGTTTTTTTTCTAAAATTCTCGTTTCAGCAGTAATAAAAAACATACTTCTAAAGTAAAAACATAACATTTTGTAGTCTAGCTGCATCTGACACTTGATATTTTGCTGTGTGGCCCTATTAATATTTTGAAGTTATAAGGAGAGATACTATTTTGTGTAATGAGAATTTATGTTCAGTAAATTGTTAATATTTGACTTTGTCTTACTTTCTTCTAATGCTTTCCTAAAGTCTTATGTACTAAATTACCTACCTTTAGATTTCTTTTTAGGAAAGGTGTTCAAGATATTTCTTTTTCATACCTACTTGTGAAATGAGGTTTTTAGCACCTCCTTGTTATGAAGGAATATTTCTGAAAAAAATAAGATAAACAACTAAATGCAGTGAATAACTGAAGTAATAGAGAAGTGGTAGTATAGAAAAAAGATGCTCCTCAGGGAAGAGAAAGAAAAAATACCAGTTGGACTTGAATGGATAAGATTTATTTAAAGCCTTTCATTGCTGCATGAAGGATAAACAAAAAGAGTAGTAAGGCAGCATGAGGCAATCAGTGTCCTTGTAAAGAAGACAAGAAATATCCTTAATCTCTGAATCTATAACTATATGATTCTACACGTAGATCAGCTAAAATCATCCTTTGTTTTATTTCTAGTAGGGATAAGCTGTTCTATGCACAATATTGTAATGGATGTTTGTAGTGAAGACTTGAAGCATTTGGATCATTTGGGAAGTAGACTCAGACAGGGTTTAGTGTGTAGAATACTTGTAAGCATGTGCCCTTGGGAACAACATAGTGGGAGGGAGGCAGAGGCGTCAGGATTGGGCAGAAGCTTACGTCAAAGTGTCTCCTTGGCCAGCCTTCCAAGAGAGGTTTGTTGATAGCTTGGATGTGGGGTATGACAGAAAGAGGTGTCAGGATGATTTCAAGGATTTCAGCCTAACTAACTAGAAGGACGAAGTTGTCATCAACTTCATCCTTTAAAAGGAGGTTTGGTGGAGAAGATCTGCAGTTAGTTGGGCTTGTTAAACGTTCGAGATCTGTAAAACATCTATTGGCAGAGGATGAGTTGGTGAGTCCATATGTGAAACTGGAGCCCAGGAAAGAGGTCTGCAGTATATATAAATATGGGGGTGGTCAGCATAGGATAGATGCTAATTAGACCAGGAGACTAGCTGAGACCACCAAGTGAGCATGTGTAGACTGACTTGAGGATGAGACAGGGCTGAGTCCTGGGACACTTCAGCGCTTAGAAATTGGGGCAAATAGGGGAAACCAGCGGAGGAGACTGGGATGGAGCCCCAGGACCCAGCACACTGCTTAACAGCAGTGGGTAGTAGATGTTTATTTCGTGGGTAAATGTCCAAAGGGGAGGGAAAATAACATAGGACAATGATGAATTTTATTTCTCCAGGTAGAATAAATTAAAAGGTGAAAAATAGGATCAACTGTTATCTATCTCCTCGGGTGAATGGGTGGGGAGTGAGTCATGGAAATTAGAATAAAAATAGATGTGTTCTTTTCTATAAAAATAGATGTGTATACCTATAAAATAGGAACCGTTCCTTTTAATAAACTGAAGTATTTTTAATGCAGTTACTTTCTTTTAATCTTTATGGTACCTATTGTGCTTGTGTGGCTAATTCTTCGAGAAACTGTATAAAAATGTCCCTTGTGTATAGAGATGAATCCAGTTCTTCAGATTGATTATTTCTATTGTTTGTGAATATGCTTTAAAGTAGCACATTAAGTAGTTGAAACTCATTTGAGAAATTATCCTATATTTGTATCTCTCTTCTTTGTACTAAATGACAGAAGAATTTCATTTATATATTTGCTTCCATATATTTGATAATTTACAGTAGAATTTTCAGTGTTCTTCATGGTTAAAATTGGTACTAAAGGTGATTTGGAAATTGTGTTGAGCATGTATCTTGCTAAACTATAGAAGACAGACATTTTGTTCAAGGATTTTATATTCTAGGTGAAAAAGTTAAAACATTTATGGAAAGGTACATAAACAATTTTCTTGGGAAAATATACAGTTATGTCATTGAAACTCTGAGTCCTGTCTTACACTGAGCGGGACATGTATTAAAGAATAGACTGAAAGTAGAAATATCTGTAAGCTTGAATTTTGACAGAATGAAAGAAGAATACAAAAATCAAGCTCACAAACTCAGCTGCCTTGATGTGGATGAAGCTTCTGTGAACAGACAGCTACTGTCCTTGAATAATAGTTCACATATCTTTTATTTATTTATTTATTTATTTTTGGCTGTGTTGGGTCTTCGTTTCTGTGCGAGGGCTTTCTCTAGTTGTGGCGAGCGGGGGCCACTCTTCATCGCGGTGCGCGGGCCTCTCACTGTCTCGGCCTCTCTTATTGCGGAGCACAGGCTCCAGACGCGCAGGCTCAGTAGTTGTGGCTCGCGGGCTCAGTTGCTCCGCGGCATGTGGGATCTTCCCAGACCAGGGCTCGAACCCGTGTCTCCTGCATTGGCAGGCAGATTCTCAACCACTGCACCACCAGGGAAGCCCACATATCTTTTAAAGTGAATTAAGCTTTGGTTGTATTGGACCTGACCTGTCGGTGAGAAGGAGATGGCTGAGTCCAGGGAGGCGTGTGAGCTTTCTCAAGACAGACTGGAGTCGCTGGTGACTGAGACAAGTAGTGAAACGTTATTTCAAGGGTTGAAATGTGAATAGGAACCAGTGATTTAACAATGCTCATCTCTAACTTTAAGCCTTTTCTTGAGCCAGAAACCTTGGTTTTTTATGAGAGTTTGAGATTCCCTGAAGATACAACCTAGGTTGGACAGTTACCCGGATCTATTATATATTTAAGCTCAGGAAAGTTATGTGAACTGTGTTACTGCTTCTTGTTTTTGTGAATTTTTGGTCCAGGCTTTCAGAAAGACCTGAGCTGAACTCTAGGACAAAGCTTGTGGTGACCACCATTGCTGTTTCAAGCCACTGTCCTCTGTGTTTCTTTCTGTCATTAAGGAATTTTGTTGTCATAGCTCCTCTATTACTGACGTGTGTGTGTGTGTGTGTGTGTGTGTGTGTGTG
Source organism: Balaenoptera ricei (assembly GCF_028023285.1). Lineage (NCBI taxonomy): Eukaryota > Metazoa > Chordata > Mammalia > Artiodactyla > Balaenopteridae > Balaenoptera > Balaenoptera ricei. The sequence continues at coordinate 156,320,612 of NC_082641.1, read as the reverse complement.
TGTAGAGGGTGTCCTTCATTTGTAAATTCTGTAATCTTTGGACCTTGGATGGAGATGGTAAATACAGAAGTCTTAGAATAGAATTGGTCCCAAACTATTTTGAGAGAAAACGCAAAGCATATTAAAACTTACGTTTTCAATTAAAGCATAGGGAAACCTGCCGCAGACCGGCTGCAGAAAGCTAGAAGTTCCTGGTGGTGAGGGGTAAGGAACTGAAAAGCACCAGTATGGGGTCAGAAGGGCCAAGACAACTGATGGTTGCAAGGCTAGTTTATTCAAAGAGCATGAATGTATATATAGGTTTAGTACGGAACGAATACCAGACAACAAATCAGCAAACCTTGTATTTCCACATAATTCTGTCGCCATTATCTATGCGCCATTATCTATGCGCCATTATCTATGCGCCACTATCTATGCGCCACTATCTATGCGCCACTATCTATGCGCCACTATCTATGCGCCACTATCTATGCGCCACTATCTATGCGCCACTATCTATGCGCCACTATCTATGCGCCACTATCTATGCGCCACTATCTATGCGCCACTATCTATGCATCACTATCTATGCATCACTATCTATGCATCACTATCTATGCATCACTATCTATGCGTCAGCATGCCTTATGGGCCATTCTTTGGAGATACAGACTTCCCCCTCAGGGCAGCACGTCCTTCTTCTGGGGAACAACCAGGGGCTCTTAGATCCAGAGCAGGCACCTGGAACGAAACTGGCCGCAAGCCATTTTCCTTTTTTACGCTCAATACCGCAGCGTCAGGAGTGCATACCAAGAAAGAGACAAGCAGTTCTCCGCAAAGCAGAAAGCTGAATAAGCTTACAGCTTGGGGGCCACCACATTTCCCCCTTTTTTATTATTTTTTAAAGCTTGATAATGTAGTTTTAAGCCATGAACATCCTGACGCAAGACAGCGAAGCGCCCCATTACAAATCTAACAATACAAGGTAATAAACCGATCACCAATGAAAGTAGTACACCAATTGATATCAGGCCTGAGAGCCCTCCATGAATCCATTGTATCGGATTTAGCCCTTGTAGTTGATCTAATAATCCTTGAATCAAATTCTGGGGTCCATCTTCGTCCAGGTGGGCCTCTTGAATAGCTTGTATTTCGGCATTTAACTTTTGAATATCAAGGCTAATGTGTCCATCAGTCCATACACTTAATATATGCATTTTTACTTTTTCCCAATCCCATTGTGAATCATTATATAAATGTTGAGTTACACAAATCCAGGTATATTTGGCATGACAAATCAAACGCATTTTTAATTTTAAAGCCATAACTTGATCCCCTATTCCTATTAGAACATTTTTTAATTCATCTACTTCCGTTTTTAGTTGGGTATCAATATGACTTTGTAGGGCTAATGCTACACTAGTATTTTTAGATAACTGATTAACATAATGAGCCTGGTGAATAGTTTGTGAAAGAGCAATCCCAGCAGTGGCCGCAGTAGCAGTTAAAGCTGCTAAGGCTAGGATTGCACATATTAGAACACCTATAAATCTCTTTGGTCGTTTTAATGCTTCAGTCAATTCCAGCCAGGCTTGCATGCCAGTGTTATGATACCATGGTTCAGACAAATTAACAGGTAACATTACATAAGAAGGTTGCTTCATAATCATAACAGATGTAGATCCTTTAACGGGCAAAACACAACTACTAAAAATACAATTAACACAAGTAATATTATAACCTATAGGATTCATAGTGTTTTCTACAATTAAATCTCCAATCAATAAAGCATAAGGAGGAGCGACGCAAGTAATCACCGGTCTATAAGAAAAGGATAAGGCAAGTTTCCAGAATTCCCATTGCTTGTAAAAAACAAGGCTGTTATTATTAACGGGGACAGAAGAAACTAGTATGGTGCCATTATCATAATCTAAAGTACACCAGACAGAGGCTTTAGTCCATGTATCATTACAAACAGGAAAATCAAACTGCGGGAATTCAGAAGCCATAAAAGCAGGAAATTGTAGTCCTGTGACAGTCTTTACGACCGTAATTTGATGTCCAGCTAATAACGTCCCTTGATTACCTATGGTAGTTTCAATACACAAATAATGTCCAGTATCTTCAATCCTCAAGCGATATATGCATAGAGAATGATCCAACGAAGTATTAGAAGCAAGCTTAGTTACTCTAGCATTCATGTGAATGGGAACGTTATCCTTATACCAAAATACAAAGGTGGATAAATCTTCTCGTCTAGGAACAGTCTGTTTGCAAGGAAGACAAATATTAGATCCCACAGCTTTATAATTTTTACGTAAATGAGTAAAAAATTGAGAATTTACAGTGGTTTGGTAAGAAATAGCATGTTCTAAAGCAACAGCCTTAACACAACCAGAATTGGTACTCATAGGACTTAAACAAACAGGGGGAGTATTAAACCAATTAGAGTAATTAACAGAAGTATTAGTAATAGGCAAATTTCCTAGCACTCTTCCAAAAGTAGAATCATTATAGAAAATTGGAAGGTCAGCTTCAGACCATGTAACAGGTTGTAATAAAGGAGGATCGGGTACATAAGCCCAATAAGATTTAGCCTCTATAGGTGGGGCTGCCAATACAGCTATCATGGCTAAAAAAAAGGTAAGAGGAGAGCGAGGATGAGCACTCTCCTCCATAATCCTACGTGCTTGAAATACTAAACATTGCAATTGATACCAAGTAATTTGATTTCGATCTCCCCTCGCCTCCCTGACAAGTTCTCTCCTACTCCGTCGCCGCATTCTTCTCGTCCGCCGGGGGAACCGGTTGGGGTGTGCTGTGGTCGATTGCGAGAGCCTCAGGCGACGCATTCTTCGAGTCAGGGTGTTTATTGGTGATGGCATGATAATGTCGAACCAAGCGCTCCGGGAGCCACCGCGGAGAGTCTGCCTCCCTAGGGAAAACACAAACATGGCCTCGGCCCCATACTAAAACAGGGTCTGGTCCATGCCAAAGGTTAGTCATGGGATCTTTCCATTTAACAAGCGCTTTTTCAGTAGGGGTTCCCGAAAGACCTGTAAACAATCGTTCATAAGGCGTGTGACTAAATGCATCTAAAGTTAAAAAATTTAAAATAAATAAAGCATGATTAAGCATAATCTGAGGAGATCTATCATATTCCCCCTTTTTTATTTTTTGTAATGTAATTTTTAATTGTTGGTTGGCACGTTCTACAATACCTTGACCCTGAGGATTGTAGGGAATGCCTGTTTTATGTGAAATATGGAAAGTTGCACAAAAATTGGCAAAAGCTTTACTCGTATATCCTGGAGCATTATCTGTTTTTAAAGCTTTAGGAATTCCCATAGATGCAAAACAATGAAATAAATGAGTAATTACATATTTAGTAGATTCCCCAGCCAAAGGCGTAGCACATATAAAATTAGAGTAAGTATCAACAGTTACATGAACAAATTGTAATTTACCAAAAGAGGGAATATGAGTAACATCCATTTGCCAAAGATGATGAGGGAGTAAACCCCGAGGATTGACTCCAAATTGTGGAACAGGAAGGTGGGGTAAACATTTAGAGCAGGACTTAACAATGTATCGGGCTGTTTCTCTAGAAATAGAGAATTGTTTTTGAAGCATAGCAGCAGATTGATGATGTAAATTATGTGATTGAGTAGCAAGATCCTGAGGTTGAGATAAACTTAAGCCTATAATCTTTGTATTTTCGTCAGCCAATTGATTTCCCAAAGACAATGGGCCAGGGAGACCTGAATGGGCTCGAATATGTAATATGGCTACAGGAAACTCATGCTGACGAATAATCTTTTGTAGTTGAAAGAAAGTCTGAAACAATTGAGAATCAACAGTATTGCCAATTATAGCAGTTTCTATGTTACGCAAAATAGTAACCAAATAATGGCTATCTGTATAGAGATTAAAAGAACAATGTGAAAAGATTTGAAAAGCCAAGGAAATCGCATGTAATTCAACTCGTTGGGCAGAGGTATGATCTGTTTGTTCTTTATGAAGTAAGTCATCAGAAATAACCACAGCGATGCCATTGGCAGAACCATCAGTAAAAACATTTGGGGCATTGAGAATAGGAGTTGAACAGATAGTTTTAGGAAAAATAAATAGATGTTGAGTAGCAAAATGAAGGAGCTTATTAGAAGGATAATGATTATCAATAATTCCTGAATATCCAGCAAAAGCAAGAGCCCAAAAATCAGAGACAAATAATAGCCAAGAATATTGATAAGTAGTATAAGGTATAATAATAGAATTTGGTTCATATCCTACCAACTGAATATTTCTTCTACGACCCAATTGAACAAGGGTTGCTATTAACTCATAATAAGGTGTAATGACTTTATTAGGCGTATTTTTCAATGAATCCATTCAAGAATTCCTGTTTCTTGCCATAATAAGGCGGTAGGGGTATGTGACGTAGCACAGATTATTAATAGTATAGGTAAAGAAGGCTCAATTCTAGTTAGCTGAGCAGATTGTATTGCTTTGTTTACAAGCTTGAGTGCTTGTTGAGCTTCAGAAGTTAAAATACGAGGGGAAGAAGGATCAGGACTTCCCTTTAGGATATTAAAAAGAGGCTGTAACTGACCCGTAGTTAATTTTAAAGAAGGTCGCAGCCAATTAATATCTCCTAATAACTTTTGAAAATCATTTAAAGTTTTAAGAACGTCAGTCCGTATCTCTATCTTCTGAGGTGTAATATTATAATTTGTGATATACTTACCAAGATATGAGAAAGGTGGGTTCATCTGTACTTTGTCAGCAGCAATAACTAGTCCTGATCGTGACAAATGACTTTGAAGGGAATTATAAGCCTTAAGTAAAATATGTTTATCAGAATAAGCAAGTAATAAGTCATCCATATAACGAATAAAATATATCTGAGGGAACTGTTTACGAACAGGGGCAATAACTTGAGCTACAAACTGTTGACATAAAGTAGGACTATTAGCCATACCCTGAGGCAGCATTTTCCATTGATAACGTTGCATAGGTTCTATAAAATTTAAAGAGGGTAAGCTAAAAGCAAATCGCAACTTATCAGCCGGAAATAGAGGAATAGTAAAAAAGCAATCCTTAAGATCAATAATAATAATCATATAATTTTTAGGTATGGCTGCAGGAGAAGGCAAACCTGGTTGCAGAGCTCCCATAATTACCATAGTTTGATTAACAGCACGTAAATCTTGCAATAAACGATATTTTCCCGATTTTTTCTTTATAACAAATATAGGAGTATTCCAAGGGCTATTAGACTTTTCTAGTCTGCCCAAAGCAAGCTGTTCATTAATTATATTATGAGCCGCCATTAATTTCTCCTTAGAAAGGGGCCATTGGTCCACCCAGACAGGATTATCAGAAATCCAAGTTATAGGGTCAGCATGTGGTGGAGGAGAATCCAAGGCCCCTAGAAAAAACCCAAGCCTGTTTTATCCCGTTTATTATCAGTCTGTAAGGGTAATTTATTTCCCTGTTGATTTTTTCCCAAACCATTCCTAGGATCATAACCTTGATTTAACAATATATTAGTTACAGTAGGGTTGGGACTAAGCAATAGGATTCCCATTTGTTGTAATATATCTCTTCCCCAAAGGTTAACTGGCAATCCGGGCAATACGTAGGGTTTGAATATTCCTTGATTACCTTCAGCATCCTGCCAATGTAGGTATTGCGAACTTTGTTGTGGAGAATTAGATTGGCCAATACCTTGCAACTGTGTAATGGTTTGGTGCACGGGCCAATTTTTTGGCCAATGTATAAACGAAATAACAGAAACATCAGCACCAGTATCTAATAACCCAGAAAAAGGCCTTCCATTTATTTTTAATACCAATTGTGGTCTTTCCCTACCAATTTGTTGAATCCAGTAAACTGCATCAGAGGAACCGAAAGCCCCAGTTCCTCTTTTGTTATGTTGTAAAATTTTTCCTTCTGGTATGAATGGAATTAATAGAAGCTGAGCTATTCGCATACCGGGTGTGATAAGAAAAGATCCTTTTGATGTTTGAACCATAACCTTTAATTCCCCTTCATAATCAGCATCAATCACCCCAGGAATAATAGTTAAGCCTTTCATAGACATACTACTTCTTCCAAGGATTATACCAACCGTTCCCTGGGGTAAAGGCCCAAAAGTTCCCGTAGGAAGGGCTTGGGGTCCCATATCCGAGGTTAATAAGAATTGGGTGGAGGCACAGAGGTCCAGTCCTGCACTATTTGGCGTGGCCCTTTGAAGGGAGGAGATTCCATTCCCTGAGGAACAAAGGTCTGAGCTGGAGGCGGTGGAGCAGGTTGTGAGGGGATTATTGACATTGCTCCAATTGTTTGATGGGGCCGGAGCAGGCCCCTCCGGAAGTTTCCCGACAAGGGAGTTCCATCTTTATGAGTCACTGATCGACATTCTTTAGCCCAATGCCGTCCTCTTTGGCATCGGGGACAAATTGTGGGAGGAGGAGATTTACCTTGAGGCACAGAATTTACGACAGGCATATTAGGAGTATCAACAGTACAATTTTTTGCAAAATGACCTGGCTTCCCACATTTAAAACAGTTTTTACTTTTACTTTTAGCATTTGGCCCAAATCCTGCCTTAGTTAGGGCTGCAGCTATAGCTGCTCCCTGTAAGTAAGATGATCCAATATCAGAACAAACTCGAATATAATCCTCTAAATTTCCTTTCCTTTTCCATGGACGTATAGCTGCTTGACAAATATTATTAGCATTTTCGAAAGCCAATTGTTTGACGATAATTGCTCCAGAAGGACCATCAGAAATAATTCTATTAACAGCCTGTAATAATCTATCCACAAAATCAGCATAAGGTTCATCTGCCCCTTGCCTTATTTTAGCAAGGTCTTCAGTCCTAGTGGAGGCAGGTAAATGTTTCCATGCATGTAGAGCTATATGATTGATCTGAGCATAAGCCACAAAAGGGAAAGCTAATTGATCCTGTAATAACTGATGTTGTCCTTCACCAATCAACATCTCATAATTTACTAGCACATTATGTGCAGTATTTCTTTCAGCTTGTTCAGCAGCCTTTTCATAATATTCTGATTTCCAAAGTAAATAGTCGCCACCAGTGAGACAAGCACGAGCAATAGATTTCCAGTCTGCTGGAGGCAATGCTTCTGTTGCAATAGTATCCAACATAGTAATAGTGAAAGGGGCTGTAGGCCCATATTGTGCACAGGCTGCTTTTAAATCTTTCAAAACCTTAAAGGAGAGAGGCTGATATTCCCGATTATTTTGTTGTGGATTTTGAGGATTGGGTCGTTCCACCACCGGGCAGCAGAATAAAGGATCCTCCCCTCTATTAAGAGCTCCCTGTACTGCTTGTTGTAAAGGACTAAGCTTAGGAGGGATAGGGACAGAAACATGTAATTGCTGTAACCGCGGAAGAATATTTTCATCAGGATATTTTTCAGCCTCATATTTGGCTTCTTCACCCGCTAAATCAAAAGAAAAGTCATCATCATCAAGTGAATTAACACTCTTTATCCTCGGTGGCAACGGAGGAGCAGTATCTACTGCAGCAATATGTTCTACAGATTTAGCTGTTAATTTTGGAACTGAATCATAAATTGGATTAAAACAATCTCTTATTAAATTCCACAAGCTAAAAATGGAAACTGAAACAGAAGATGGTCCATGAGCTTCATGATATTTAGATAATTCATCTCCTACATGAGTCCAAATTGCTAAGTCCACTGATCCTCCTTCAGGGAACCAAGGACAAGCATCATATATTAATTGCAAAAATTCCAGAAGTTGTGAGGTAGTTACCTTAGTTCCACGGGCTTTTAACATTGAAAGCAAAACCTGAGCAAATAAATCACGCTCCTTAGAGCCCTTTTGTCCCATATTATTTTACTTCTGACTCTTTCTCGAGTTACCGTCCTAAAAACGAAATTATTTCTTGTGGCCACACTATCTCACTCGAGAGTTCTACTTACCTGAAATCTTCCGAAATGCCTCACGCACTCAGGTCCCTGTGCGGGCGCCACTTGCCGCAGACCGGCTGCAGAAAGCTAGAAGTTCCTGGTGGTGAGGGGTAAGGAACTGAAAAGCACCAGTATGGGGTCAGAAGGGCCAAGACAACTGATGGTTGCAAGGCTAGTTTATTCAAAGAGCATGAATGTATATATAGGTTTAGTACGGAACGAATACCAGACAACAAATCAGCAAACCTTGTATTTCCACATAATTCTGTCGCCACTATCTATGCGCCATTATCTATGCGCCACTATCTATGCGCCACTATCTATGCATCACTATCTATGCATCACTATCTATGCATCACTATCTATGCATCACTATCTATGCGTCAGCATGCCTTATGGGCCATTCTTTGGAGATACAGACTTCCCCCTCAGGGCAGCACGTCCTTCTTCTGGGGAACAACCAGGGGCTCTTAGATCCAGAGCAGGCACCTGGAACGAAACTGGCCGCAAGCCATTTTCCTTTTTTACGCTCAATACCGCAGCGTCAGGAGTGCATACCAAGAAAGAGACAAGCAGTTCTCCGCAAAGCAGAAAGCTGAATAAGCTTACAGCTTGGGGGCCACCACAGAAACCATTCACAAAAAGGGTGCAGAAGCTGATGCTGTTGTTTATTGTGTTATATGCTGGTTATAGACCTTCATTTTACGGTTATTTCTCTGAAATGCAGTAAAAAAGCCCAAAAAACAGAAAACAATGCCTGGCACCATAGCAGCCCGTATGAAATGAGGCATATGCTGTTTCTAAGACTCACAGCATGTTTTTCTGATACTGTGTTTGCCCATAAACATGTTGATGGTAGGTGCTGTCTGTGGCAGGGGCGGTTTTCCTATGGAAATCCTCTCTTGAACGTACTGGTTTCTGATTCCCCTTGAGGAAGAATGAAGCTCCTTTTTGCTTCCTTAGCAAATTTGATACTTCAGGTATTAATAACATAGCCAGTGGTTGATATGTATCTTGATGACTTACAGGTCATCATGATGGCTGCTCTGTCATAAGTTGCTGTGGTTTCAGAGTACGTTAGAACTCTACGCAGCGTTTTGAGGTGGGAGGGAGCTGAGGTGTAATGAAAGAGAAATTCCCTGCACAGCAGTGGTGATGCCTTAATGATAAAATCATCTTGCTCGGTCTCAAAAATCCCTGGGTCTGCCAGCAACAGCATTAGATGTGAAGTCTGACCTGGGCTTCCATTTTGATTTTGCCATTAAAAGCGTTATGACTTTGCCCTCAGCACTTCTGCGAGTCTAGAGGAATGTTAATTACTAAATGAAAACAAATTTATGAGATCCTTTTGATGGAGTAGAGTGTAATATCTGCTGAGTGCCCCAATATACATTCAGCCCTCTAGAGGAGAAGACTTATAAGTGGTAAAGAGTAGGCTGCTTTTGGAGAAGGAAGCGTGAGGTGAGATGGCAAATTTGGGAATACGTTTTCTAAGGAAGGCCTTGGAGGAGGCCATCATTCTGTAAACCTGAACTTGAGATACAGCAGTGTCCGTTTTGGGGATAGGAGGTCTCTGGGGCATTTATGATTGGGAGTGTGTGAAAATACTGATTCAGAGCCACGAGACCCTGTGACATTGGCTGCATCTAACCCAGGTCTTTCTCATTTAGGGCCCCAGACTAGGGAAGCTACAGTTATCTTCTGAAAGATAGTAAAAAAGATGATCTTGCTGCTCTGAAAGTGAAAGAATCCAAATTTTGGTGAAGAAATGTTTTAGGGACAGGATTGCCCCCATGTTTTTAATATCACTCTTGACTGATTGTTTATTTCGCTTCTTATTTGGGGAAAAGGATATGGAAGTTCAGGTTGGGAAGATTACTTGGAAGAGTTTCTTAAGAATAACCTCATTAGATAGTTTGTGTGTAGATGTGAGAATAAAGTTTTCTTAGAAACAAATGATTTTTTTTACAGTTCAAATATTTTATTTTCCTTAAAGATAGGAGTAGATTTTATAGTTTGAGACTCTTGCTATTATTTAAGCAATAACCAATAAATGTGAGTAAGTAGCAGTTATTTAGGAAGAATGATATAATGATGAACTATTGGAAAATATAAAAACTATAGATAGCATTGTGGAATTGGAAGGGACTTATCACCTGATTTTATAGACAGTTTATCTCATTATTCAGCCTCCTCACTGTAAAGTGGTAAAAATATTAGTTGATCCAGAGTTATTTTAAGGAATAAAAGAGAATTTATTCATTCAACAATTATTTATTAAGTGCTTACTAGGCGCTGAGGCACATGCAGGTTCAGAGGATGTGTCTGTGTATTAGAAAGAAGAAAATCCTGGCCTTCATGGATTTTACCGACTAAGAGGCAAGAGGCTTTACCCAGTGATGACAAACGTGATGAGGGCTTCCAGTGTGCTCCCTGCAGTGGTGTTTTAGACTGAACACAGTGCCTGATAGTTGCGGTAGAAGAAGACTAGCACCAATGTGTCTTGGATGCAAAGTACACCCATTATCGCATTTAAATCTAACACCAGGTCTATAAACTAGGTCTAGTTTCCCCCCTTTTACAGCTGAGCAATGTTGTGTTCTTTTAGGTCTGTGATCAAATCATGGTTATTAAATAAATTAATGAGTAAACTTAGACCTAAAGTGTGGTCCAAGGTCTTCAGCCAGATAGTGGCAGAGCTGGCACTAGAACTGGTTTTGACTCAAGCTCAGGGCTCCTTTCATTGTACCACATTGCCCCTCAGAGCGTGCATGGGCAAATAATCGTATGTACCATGGTAGATAGGAAGAGTGCACAGTTTCAGAGATCCCATACTTGCCAATATGAAAATCATTTCACACAGTACAAATAATAACAGCGAAATCAGGGCTGCTGGCATCCTCAGTTTTAATTCCCATCGCTAGTTATATTCAATTATCCAGTGAGATGGACTTTGAGCTGTGGATTTAGTGTATTAAGTAATAGGATCCAACTCGAAGTTTTCTCTGGCAAACTATTGGCTGTGAAGTAAATTCAAGGCTATTCATCTAAAACGTAAGGTGTCCTGAAGTAGATGTATATGTCATCTTGTCTAACGGGTGGGTTGTGTGAGAGATTTTTCTTTCCAGATTGAGTCATTGGAGACCATTGCTCCTATTACTGCCTTTGAAGTCCTGCAGCTGGTGAACCTTTGGTAGTTGAGATTTCTTTCTCAAAAAACAAAAACCAAAAACATGTATTAGAAGTATTTGTAGTCTAGTTGTGTGTGGGTTACGTGTCTTAATTAGTAAAGTTCTAGTGAATGTCTTGGGATTTTATAAAAACTTCAGTAATAACAACTAAAAATGAACATTTCTGATCCTTTCTCGTGACCCCATAATCAAATCCAAGTCAGTTTCTACTCTCTGCCTGCTATCCTCCAACTCTGAACCATCTTGAAAATACTTGTTTTTTCTAAACATTGTTAGTTTAGGGAGTTACTTGGAGTGAGAGAGTCTCTTTCCTTTGGCTTCCTTTGGGTCAGCAAAGCAGAGGAGTTAGTTTTGGAGGGTTCTCCTTCTATGCATCATCAATTTTAGTCCTTGGCAACGTCTCTAGTCCCAAAGAAATGATGTGGGACTCCCCACGTCTTCCAGAATTTTTAGAAGGCATGTGATGTATTAACAGTACCTGTGTCTCTTCTGTAATTCATTTGGGCTCTGCAAAATGCCAAAGTGTATCTAATAGAGCAGTACAAGACATGTGCCTATTTTCTTAAAAGTCAACCTTAATTTCGTGTCACTCCAGTCTGCCGCTGGTCTACCCAATAATTAGGATTTTAAGGCTTATGAGTAGTTAGGGGCGCTCCTAGTCCAGAAAGGAGATGCAACTGAAAATATGACATATATTGGCACTACCACTGCAGTGCTTTGGGTTTAAACATTCATCAGTCAAAACTAAACTCTATGAAATGAATGCCAGGATAGACCAGTCTCATCCTGATTTCCTGTCTGGAGTCTATTGCTATAAAAGGTGTATATGTTTATAATTCCTGCCCCTAATAGTCCCTTGCTTCTGTAGAGCAGTGTTTCTTTCCCAAGCACTTAAATATGTTTGATGTTACCCTTGCACCTGTCGTTTAAGGCAGACACACTCAAGTTGACACACAGTTTTTCTCATGACAAGGACCAGTTGTGATTTATGGCCATTTACAGGATGTCAGTGATGTGGAGAGGGTACATTTTGAGCGAACAAGGCTATATATGTATATCCTTTCACTTGGCAATAAAGAACATGGTAAAAAGCTGTTTTCTTCTGAGTGAAGAGCCCTTAGGCTAACTTCCTATAATGTTCACCTAATGTGTTACTATGTTCAAGTCACCTTAACAAATATTTCTTGAGTGCCTGCCTCCTGCAAGGTATTCCACTGGCTGAAGTGAAAGTTTCTGTGAGAAGCCTGATGTATAGAATTTGGAAGTAAAAAAATGCAGTGTTAGTGTGGGTCTTTACTGCTTTAGTTGAAAAGAAAGTGTTATGAGGTAACCTGTCTTTTCCTTTATGAATTTGGCTTGTTTAGCAAGAAACGTATTAACCAAAGATGAAAGGTAGATTCAGGAACATTTATTCACTTTTGAGTGTAAACTTTTATTTTCACCAGAAATTCCTAAACACCTTGATTATAATAAAGTACAACCCTGATTTTGGCGTTTAGGGCCAAGGATAAAAGATTCGTAGACTTACTGAAGAGTAGATTCTGTGAAAGCACAGACTCCTGATAAACGCTGAGTGCCCTGTAGTCCTCTAGATCAGCGGTCCCTAACCTTTTTGGCACCAGGGACCAGTTTCGTGGAAGACAGTTTTTCCACGGACGGGGGGTTGGGGGTATGGTTCAGGTGGTAATGTGAGTGATGGGAAGCGGCAGATGAAGCTTCGCTCGCTCCCCGCCACTCACCTCTTGCTGTGCGGCCAGGTTCCTGGGGGGTTGGGGAGCCCTGCTCTAAATAACTGTCCTAAAAGTGGAAGAACCAGTCTTTTTGTTGGTGAGGACCCAGTGGCCTCCATCATTGTAACTACTGTGATATAACCTGTAGTGTGTGATTGATAAATAATTTAATACTGTTGACAGGGGTATTTGTTGCTTACTTTGTACATTTGCAAGCAGTTCTTTCTTCCTCATGATACTCCTTGCATTAATAGTTGAGCGAAATGACATGATGAGTCAATAAGACTGCTTTCCCTGTGACCAGAGTTGTCAGGACAAGTCAAGGTCTAATCAGACATTTTCATTTCATTAAGTTGGACTTTTGCCAGAGCCTTTTGGAAGCCAGCATAACACTTGTTCTTGCAGGTCATTGGCCCAGACACAGTCACATGATTACACCTCCATGCGAGAATGTCTGGGAAATGCTGTTTTATAGTCTTGTTTCAGAATAAAAATCAGGCTTCTGACGTTAAGAAAAAGGCTACTGCTGAGCTACCCCAATTCTTTTCCCTACCTCCGATTTCTTCCTGATACTTAGTTGGAAGATCTGGCTGTATTCCTTTTCTTGAACTCTGTGTGGCATACTTGGGTACTTCATGTCCTAGTCTTTCAACCTGAGAGGAGGATCCTTCAAGTTTTTGCAGCTTTCAGCTCCATGAGCTCAGTAGGAGTATCCTTGAAGCAAAATAAGAACAGGGTGTTGCATGCTCTTTTTTTTTTTTTTTAATTTCCGATTTTAATGATCAATTTTAGTTATCTATGCAAAGTGATTCATGCAGATCATAAAATTCTTAGAGGAAAAGGAACCCTGGGACAGAAGACATGGGTCCACTGAGGGCGGTAGTCATGGTTTGCAAATAAAAATTGTGACTGCAGCCAGAAGAAGGAACAGTGGGTGCTGAGAAAGGAAATGACAGATAACCATTCCTAGAGGGTTTATTTGGCTTTTGAGAAATAAGTAAACGAAAAGTTCCCTCTAGTTTGCTGCTTTGAGTCTTCCCTTTGAACACATCATCTAGGCAGAGTTGACATAGATGGTTCTTTTAATTTAAAATCTCTGTAGTCTTCAAACAAGGAGGCCCCATGCAGGCAGTCTCATAGATGGTTGTACATGAATTACCCATCTGTCTTCAAAAAAGGGAGTTTCTGATTTCCTTCTAAGAAAAGGATTTGCAGGATGTGGTGGGAATGAGGTGAGCGAGGCCTTCAACTTCCATGCAGTTGCAGACATTTTGGAGGCAACTTGAACTCTTTGGATCATACTTTAATCCCTGATACCTAAGGATGGCGATCCTAATTTCAGCATCTGGGTGGTATTCATGAAAGGCTTCTGGTTGAATAAGTTAGGAAGGATGCTCATATGAATAAACCTTATTATATGCCCCAGTTTCTGGGCAGCCTGCAGTACCGAGTTCTGACCTGGGATTAGGATGCCTTGTGTGGAGCTAGTGCCACTGCAGCTCTTAAGTCTCATCCAAGATGGTTATTTTCCATGTGCTTCTGAGTAGCTGTTTCTTTGGCTTTCTAATAGCATGGATACTCAGCATAATCACAGACTCCTAGATATGGAAGTATCTGAATGATAATGTAGTCTAATTTCGAAAGAAATGAGATGAAAGAGGCCAAGTGACTTGCTTCAAGGTACCTGGTAGAAAAACTGGTGTTAGAACCTTGGTTCCGTGTTCTCAGTCCACTGCTGTCTTGCAGTGCACTGAATTTCTCAGAGAAAATGAGACTAAAGGCGGTGTTTTTCTATGTCCTCCTTTGCTCCTGGTACTTAACAGACCTGGAATCTACTCATGTATGTGTCAGGTTTTAGATCAGCAATAGGCTCACTGATTATGGAAATAATTGGGGAGATGTGGTATGTGTGAAAGTTTCAGGTAAGCGAGGCAAGGGGTTGTTGTGGTGGATTGGGAGATGTTTGCCAGTTCAACTCACATTTCTGCAGTGCGTGATGGGACTTGGGGCTCTTCTTTCTGTAGCTTATTAACAGATAAGCTGTTTCGCTGCTGGAGCTGCTGAATCTACAATAGCATGAATCAGCAAGAAGGAGGTGTGATTAGTCACGTGGACTTAGGCCTTTCCCATTGCCAAGGCTTGATATATTCACATCTTCCACTTTTTTTTTTCCTTCCGGTTTTACTGAGATATAATAATTGACATACAGCACTGTAAAAGTTGAAGGTATATAGCGTAGTGCTTTGACTTGCATACATCATGAAATGATTATCACAGTAAGTTTAGTGACCATTCATCATCTCATATAGGTACAAAATTAAAGTAGAAAAAAAAGTGTTTTTTTTCACATCTTCTGTTTTTTCCTCTTTGTAGAGGCTCATCACATGGAATGATAACATGTTTAGTCTTCTGTGTTACACTTGGTTTAGTCCACGTAATTACATGTAATGTAAAATTACATACAGTGCAAATCAGTCAAGAGGCTATCTTTCCTTCCTCCATCTCTGAGACATGGGTGACCACAGGAGGCCCCTCTGTTGACATTTCTTGCTCTTGTCGTGGCCCTGTTGCCAATCAGTCTAAAACAATATTTTTCTGTGAATTTCTTGTGAAGTTATTTACATGAAAAGTTTTCTAAACGTATGTAATTCAAACTTGATTCTTTGTTTAATGCCAGTGCAATTTTTATGGACTAGAAAAACAATTATATGAATTCTAGATTTTCCCGGGAAATCTATAACATGCAGATCTGAAGTTCATATGGGACCTCTGTCTCCTCGTGAGCCCTAGGTAAGGTACAGTGAGGATGGAGAGGTGGATAAAGGAAGGAGTGAGTGATGCTTCATTGGGGAAGGTGAGCAAGGTGGCCAGATAGGTTTGTTTCATGACAAAGAGTGTGATTTAAGCACTTGCTTTCTTTTGAAAACATCTCTTTTCACCATCTCCCTATCCTGATATCACAGGAAGAAGGAAAAAACCAAACAAACCTGTTGCCTCATTTCCTAAAGCAGTGATTCTCAAACTTTAATGAACATGCAAGTCACCTTGCCTTTTAGAAGACTGCCGACTCTGATTTAATAGTGGTGGGGCAGTGGTTCTCAAAGTGTGTTCCTCAGAGCAGCAGCTCTGGTTCCGCCAGCCGTGTTAGAACTATAAATTCATGGACCTCGCCTGACCTGCTGATTTAAAATCTCAGAGGATCGGCCTCAGAAACTG